>NC_043707.1:25312408-25612408 GCF_006229205.1 Suricata suricatta
GATGGCGGCGGCGGCGGCGGCGGCGGCGGCGGCGGCGGTGGCGGTGGCGGTGGTGGTGTGTATTTTTTCCTGTTCTCGTATCGCTGGCTCAGGTAGACAAGGTGATCAACCATGCGGTCTTACACTATTCGACCATGAAAAGCAGACCGCATACAACTGTTCATAAACGGGCCAAAGGCCACCAAGGCCTCCCAATTGCTCTGCTCATCCTCAGAGCCCCATGATGAGGAGGGGCCTTCAGACTGAAATGTGGTGGGAACTATAGCCAAGCCGTTCTAAGTGTTCAGATAATCCCTATCTCTAGACCTGAACCACACATTAAGAAAAAAAAATGCCTGGTAGACCCTGATTTGAAAAGGTAACCCAACACCCTTCTGAGTTCACGAATTATCCCCTCCCCTGGTTTGAGGAGTCAGAGGTGAGACTCAGGAGGCTTTGGAACAAAAAGACCGAAATGAGTATTTCCTAGAAAAGTGTGAGCCCTTCATCACCTGGGAGCCAGAGAGATATGGGAGGAGTAAAGACCAGATAAGGGAGAAGTCTGGCGATGGAGGAAATGGGAATGCAAGCCAACAGTCTCTCCTGATGGTGCACTGAGAGGAGACAAGAAATGATACGAAAGAAGGAAGACTAAGTCCCCCACACATTTTAAAACCTTTTCCCCCCTATCCCAACAGGGCAGAAGAGCACCCAAGTAGGGGAAATTTCATGACTGGGAGTGAAAAAAAAAAAAAAAGATCTATTACAGCAGAGGTGGCCCTTCTGGGTTCATTCCTGGAGAATGGAGGCGCCAACACTTCACACTCAGGCTCTTACCTCCTCTTGAGAGGTGACTCCGGGGGACTGCAGTCAGCCCTCTAACCCCCTTCGCCCACAAAAGGGTAAGGGTTGAGTGACAAATGATGGCTTTTACACTCAGGGGAGTACAGACCAGGAAAAATACGGGCTGGGATGTGGAGGACCTGAGTGGGGGTGGGGAAGAGACTGAGGGTCCAGGGAGGGAGGAGGGAGAGCCAGAGAGAGGGAGGGAGAAGTATGGAGATTAAGGAGAGAGAGGAAGCAGAAGACATGCAAATTCTCTTTCTCTTAAAAAAAAAAAAAAAACCCACTCCAACTGCTATCCATGTCACCCCAAGCTTTCTGGACGCATTCCTGCTTCTTGTTTTTGAACCTGGGTGTGAAGATTTTCAAGCTTTTCCCAAGCAGTTCTTTAAGAATCAGGCCAGTAATCTGACATCTTTGATCTCCTTCCAAAACCTCTCTCTAAACACAAAGGTTGAACCAAAAGGACTGCAGTATCTACACAAATGTAAGAGGACCCAAACCGTCCAGCGCATACACAATGCTGTAATGAATTTTGTATCAAAACATTCTGCCAAGCCTTCTTTATTTATTCTCTTGTGGCTCTGCTCTGTTTCTTCAGGAAAGAAGCCCCTGTAGGGTGCCAGAGAGATGCCTCTATCCTTCACCTTCTCTTCAGTCACTTCTTTTGTTGAGAGAGAGCAAGAGGAGAGGGGGGGAAATGGATGAGAGCCTTACAACCCCAGACTCGGGGTCTTTGGGGTACTTTTACGCTTGAGGCCACTCACTGGGGGGGCAGATCCTTGGGCGCGGCAGGCGGTCAGACAGATGCTAGGCAGACATCCGATGATCTGATGCGAGCAAGGCCCCACTGTTTTCCAGTTTGCTTCAACGTGACGTGCCAGGGGATGGCATTTACATTAGCGGCATCCACGGAGAGCAGCGGTGGGGCCCAGGGCGCACGGCGGGGGCGGGGGGGGGGACCCCGGCCAAGTGTCCTGACGCAGTTCCAAGTATTAATGTGGCTGGTCCGCCGCAGTCTGCCTTCCCTGCAGATGGCAAGGAGCTGCAGAGCGCTGCTGCTGGCGCAGTGGAAATCCTCACATCCTGCTATCTTTTATTCATCTGTGATCACCTACCCTGCCCAAGGCAACATTCTGGCAATTCTGCAACTTCTGAGCAGGCGGCTCAATACAAGTTCACTTGTAAATAAGGGGTTAGGGCACTTTTCCTGGGAAAGCCTGGTGCCCAGGCCCACCCAAAAAGTCCTATTCAGCAAAGAAAATGCCTTGAAGGATAGAATTTATTAACAGTGCTATTTCAACTACACCTAAGCTCTGTCTAGCTGTAACATTTCTATGGGAAAAAAAAATATTGGAAATCCAAAGTAGGAATGCCAACGGGGAGAAAGTATTCTCTCTTCAGGTGCACCCGGCGCAGTGCCTGAGTTTTCTGATGACTAGGGGGGAAAACCCAGTGATCATTGTAACCCTTCCCAATCATGCAGGATCAGCTATGTGCCAAATGCCCCAAACTAACTCTCAGGAGGCAAATCTGATTTTCCTCCCTTTCCAGTTCAAAGTGAGGCTCGGAAAGGTCAAATAAATTGCTCAAGGTCATACAGTCAAGAAGTGAGTACTGCCCAGACCCATCTCAGAGTGACTGCAAAGGTCGGTCCTCACAGATGCGAGCCGTTCTTCTGTTAATTATACAGCCTCCTTCTAGACGACGGGCCACGAAAAACCCTCTGGAAAAGCAGGCTACACTCTACGTACCAGAACACTAGGTTCAATCTCCTCCCCGATAACCTGGAAGCCGTGTAACCTTGAGGCTGCAGTTTCCTTGCTGGAAAAACGAGGTAACTTCCAAGGCTATTCTGAGATGAAAGAGAACGTTTCACATGTGGAAGCCCCCTTGACAGTGAATTGTGATGTGTCAGCCCCACCGAGTGCCTCCTGAGACAGCTGACCTGATCTCACCCATGCAGCTCCGGTCACAGTTGAGTCCCGCTGAGGTCAGGAGTGACTGGCCTTTAGGATGACCTCATCAGGAACCACAGCTTCCGAGCAACATAAATAGCATCTCTTCAGAATTCGCTACTCCCCGAGTAGATACAGACGTCCTTCCGCTCTACTGTTGTTCATTCAATTTGTTTTCTTTTTGTTAAGATGTGCCAATTGCTGGGCACCCTGGAGACACCTCCAAAGCACAACATCCTATTTTCACAGCCTGAAATCACAAAATACAAGCGGAATGTCTGGAACTTTGTGGGGGGGGGCAAGGACCCCAAAATACTATAATGATGTATAATACCTTATATTTCACTGTGCCAGGCCACAAATGCGCACAGAAGGGTTAGGAGCTGAGCGGAAACCCGGGAGGGAGGGACGGTGTCAGTAAAACCCTGTCAGTCTCTTTGGCGCATCAGCTCAAAGACCCCGGAGTTTAGAAAGGAAACTGTAAAATGTGTGTTTCTTCAGAGCATTGACCCCTTTAGGTGAATGTGCCACATGCCCCTGGGGGACAGAATAATGTGGGGAGGGTGACTGGAGAAGCCAGAGCTCTGCCCTCTTGCCTGCAGGTCTGTCCTCGCCTTTGGCTTTGAGCTCTCCGAGGTGTGGGTAGCGAGCCGGCTCCTGCCCGAGCCTCCAGCTGCGTGCAGTCACTACGTGAGAGCATTGTCACTGGACCCTTTTCCTCTCCTCACTCCTCTGTCCCCTGGGGACCTCGGTGGTGTGGCCTCTCACACGACCCCTACGCTACCTCCTGCTCTCCAGGTCCAGACCCAAGTGTCCACACTGACGCCACGTCCTGCCGTGGGCTCCAGCTCTCTCCTTCCAAACTTACCTCCCCCCTGCATCTCCCCAACTCCTGAGCTGCCATTTGTCACAGACACAGAGACACAAGTAGAGAGACTGTCTGGAGATTTCTTCCCTCCAAGTGCATGTTCCCCAGGAGGTCCTGGCTTGCCCCCTCCCCGCCCTTGCCTTAGGGGGCTTGTGGGAGGGAGGAAGGTGTGAGAGGTGAGGACAGAACAGGGAGAGCAGGTGTGTGTCATCTGAATAAGGTCCCCAAGGGGACTCTGTTACCTCTCCCCTCACACCTTGGAGATCTGCTTCTCTAAACCTTGCTGTTATCTGTTAAGTCCCATTTCTCTCTCACATTCCTCATCAAATTGGTTACCTAGTCCTTGCTGACTGCCTCTCAAAAATACCTCCCATATCTGATTCTTCCCTTCCATTCCCACAGCCCCCAACCTCATTATCTCCTGCCGGGACTGTTGTTGCAATTGCTCGGGAGCAGGTCTCTGAACCTCCAGGCTCTCTCGGCTCCAATCCATCTTGCACACTGCTGCCAGATTAACCTTCTAAAGCAGTGGCTTCTAAACTTTGGCGTGCATTAGAATCACCTGGGGAGCTTGTTAAAAATACAGATGCCTTGACCCCAACCTATAGATTAGGATTGAGCAAGTCT
The DNA here is from genome assembly GCF_006229205.1 of Suricata suricatta. Lineage (NCBI taxonomy): Eukaryota > Metazoa > Chordata > Mammalia > Carnivora > Herpestidae > Suricata > Suricata suricatta. The sequence continues at coordinate 25,316,684 of NC_043707.1, forward strand.
GGGCGGGGCCCAAGGTAGATGTATTTTTTTTTTTAACAAGCTCCCAGGTGATTCTGACACAGCTGAGGTCTGAGAATCTCTGGCACATCTCTCTCACCATGGTGCTCCCTTCCAGGAAAAAAAAAAAAAAGTTTCAGTGGTTCCCACTGCCTCCCAATCTCCCACAGTCTGCGTGGTTCTTGGCACGGTCATGCAAGGTCTACTTTGCAGCCTCTCCTCCTACCCTACCTCAGTATGAATCCTCTGCCGAATCTGCTCCTACCTTTCAGTGCCTGCTTACTGTTGTCTCCTGTGCCTTGGATGTTCTGCCCTCCGTCAAATGCTATGATAGGCTGGAGTTTGGGGGCTTTTGGGGCAGAAGAGACACATGACTGGGTATAATGCACCATCCTTGGTAGTGAGGATCCAAATCACACAGGATACCTACACTTCGTGACAGCCTTATACATGTTCAATCACTTATTCGTCAAGATGACCTGAGGAGGTACTAATTGACCAAGGTTGTTTGACAACACGGAGAGAACTATTGGTGTTGAAACCCAGGCTTATCAGAGTCTAAATACAGGGCCTTTTCAACTGTCCGGTGTTAGCTCTCATGGTCTCAAGCTGATGCAAGGGTCCACCCTTTGTCACGCTTGTTTTTTTCCAATTATGAAGACGAATCCGTGGTGTGTTCCTCACATGGTAGGTTTTGTGGCCAAAAGCTCATTCTGCCTGCTGGATGCTGAAGGCTGGGAATGTTGTTTGTGAGAATGAAAGAGAATTCTAGAAGCTCTCTTAATCAACTTCCATTTGGCTTATCCTCTGGAGTAATCAATCCTCTCCTTTATGCTTTCCGATAGCGTCCTGAATGCCCCACAACATACTAAGTCTTTGCCTCTGATTGGCAACTGTCTAGTCTGCCCATTACAGCTAAGCCGTATGTGTACCAACTCTCAGCTCCTGTCGGTCCCAAGCCTGTGTACACCAGTTCTGCTGGGTACTGCAGTACTACAGTTTAGTTAACTATTATCTGCACTGACAATGCAGGAATATGGAAAGAAAATTGTTGCTTCTCCAAAACCAAAGGAGAACGTTTGAGAAACACCCACTAAAGGCTGAAGACTTAAAGACGAACTGCTATTCACTCAGCAGCTATGGTGGGCAAAACGACTGTGAAGTGCCGGCAAGAGAAAACAAGCCCTTCAAGAGGCGCCTGGGTGGCTCAGTCGGTTAAGTGTCCGACTTCGGCTCAGGGCATGATGTCATGGTTCGTGGGTTCGAGACCCGTGTCGGGCTCTGTGTTGACAGTTAGCTCAGAGCCTAGAGCCTGTCTTCAGATCCTTTGTCTCCCTCTCTCTCTGACCCTCCCCTGCTCACATTGTCTCTCTCTCTCTCTCTCTCAAAAATAAATAAAACATTAAAAATAAAAAAAAACCCAAGCCCTTCACACTAGAAAGACTCCACACTTCACAAAATGTCTCAGGTCTCCCTCTCCCTGACGGACGTGGAGACTGCAAAGGGGGCGCTGGGGAGGTGACTCATGCAAGAGAGAGGGAGAACTCCGATAAACAAACCTATAAGCAATCGAAAGGCCTTGGCCACCTGTACAAGATGGCCTACGATCGAAAACCAATGTAATTCACCACATTCACAAACTAAAGAACTGTATGATCATCTCTGAAAAGCCTAAAGCTAGCAAATACTTATGGAGAGAGACTGGATGCTTTCAGCCTAAGATTGGGAACAAGATAGGAATGTCCACTCTCACTTCTATTCAATGCTGTGTCGCAGGCTCTAACGGTGCAATCACCCAGGAAAAGGAATAAAGGCATTCAGATTGGAAAACAAGAGGTAAACTATCTTTATTTGCAGACATAATAAACATCTTTGTAGAAAAATCAAATGGAATCCATACGACAGCCACTAGAACTAGTAAAAATGAATTTAGCCTAACTGCAGAATATACAATTACACATTATATTGTAATTGTTATAAATAACTGCAAATCAATACACAAAATCAACTGTACTAATCAATTATAGTAGCAACAATCAGAAACTGAATTGAAACTTGAAAAATGTTATCATTTACAATAGCATCAAAAAACCCGAAATATCTAGAGATGATTCTGACAAAAGATGTAAAGGCCTGTTCACTGAAAAATTTAAAATATTGCTAAGAGAAATTTAAAAAAACCTAAATAAATGGAAAAATACTTTATTTATAAGTGAATGCATGCAACAATGTGGATAAATCTCTAATTATGCAGAATGAAAGAAAACAAAAAAGTCACACTAGATGATTACAGTTCTAGAATACTCTAAGCATATAAAGTAGTCTGTACAGGAAAAGCACATCAGTGCTTTTGGTGGGGGAAGGATGGGCATGAAGAAGCAGGAGGAAGGGACCACGAAGGGGCGCAAGGAAACTCTGGGGTGACATATATGCTCACCATTTTGACTGCAGTGATGGTATCATGGGTGGACACATACATCAAAGCTTACAAATTGTGCACTTTAAATGTGTGCAGTTTATTACATGTCGGTTACATCACAAGAAAGCTGTATTAACAAAAAATCAAATGTTGGGGTGCCTGAGTGCCTCAGTCGGTTAAGCGTCGATATCAACTCAGGTCATGATCTCGTGGTTGTGAGATCAATCCGTGCTGAGCACGGAGCCTTCTTGGGATTCTCTCTTTCCCTCTCTCTCTCTCTCTGCCCCTACTCTGCTCACACACAAGCTCTCTCTCATAATAAATATTTAAAAATAAGTAAATAAGAAATAACAAATCAAATGTTGATAGCATTGTTCCTTTTTTAACGACATCTTCCTTTAAGTGGCTTTCTCAATTAACTAAGTGTACATACTTCAGAAGGTCAGAGGGTTCTTCCCATTTATGTCACACGAATAGCCCTGGAAGTAAACAGTCATCATTTAGAGCTAAAACAAACCTCGGAATTTTCTAATGTGATGTACAGATTACAACATTGAGGTTGAAGAGGACTGAGTGAGGTTCTCGGGTCCAAAGAGCTCGCTAAAGGGCGGAGTTGGGTACACATTCCCAGCTACTCCGACCTCGGAAGACTCCTTGAACCTATCATCTATGTTCATCTATAAAGTTGCCAAACACCGATGATCCTGGAAACGCTCAATTACAAAGCTGTTAACTAAAACTCCACCTATGTTAAGGACATGGCAGCTGGCTGCTGGGACCACTTGAAAGCTGAATGTGTCCATGAGATCACGGGGACAAATGTTTGCATACTCAGCTCAATCTCATCCTCTGGTCCACAAATGTAAGATCCATCTATTTGTTTTCTTTACTAGTAAGATGACCCTCTAATGCTGATAATGACTCTGATTAATTCTCGAAATGGGTAGAGAAGCTGGCAAGAAGGAAGGAATGGAGGAGCACAGGCTTTGAAGATAAACAAGATTTGGGACTATCTCAGCTTTTATTTTTTTAAGACCTATGTGAATTTGGACTAGGAAAACCTCGCTGAATCTACTCTTCTCTGTAAAATGAGATAATCATATCTATCTTATATAGGGTTTTGGGGGAGGATTAATTGAAAGCATACGTAAGATGTCTAGTCAATGCCCAGTAGGTAGTACATATGTTCAACACTGGAAGCTACTATAATGGGGGCAGCAACGTGAGGTTCTGGAACAGTGGATTATCATAACTCCTTTGTCACCCTTCGTGGTATCAGAACAAGATATCCACTCTCTTGCCTGTGGTCCTTGCCATCCGTTCCTCACCACAAGGGTCAGTTTCCTCCCTGCCACTGGGAAGCACTGCCTTAATCGCCATAGATATTTGTGGGAGTGTGTCTGATCCCTAAGAACCTGAGAGCATAGCTTATCCCATTCATCTTTCTGCTGAGGCCAAACCCTACCAAGGGTAAAGACAGCATACAGGAGCACGGCGGACAAAATTCAAATGACTGACATCACGCAAGAGACCCAGGCACAGTGCAGTTTATTTGTGAATAGCCTGGGCATTCAGGTCCAAATGCATGGGCTCAAGTCTTGTCTCCACCCAGGTCCATAACCTCTCATTCATCAATCTCCCCATCTGTGACAAGGGCACTACTTCACAAGGTTGTTGTTAGAATGCCATGAAACCACACACAGCCCCCGGAACTCGGAAAACTCAAAAGAAGACCTGGGATCAACACTGATTTTTAGGCAAAAAAAAGACAGTGCAGAGGTGTGGTCTTCTCTTTCATTATTACTTGATAGCACATGAACACAAGCACACACGTGTGGGCACAGGCACCCATGTAAGGGGAGTTCTCAGGAGAACAGAAAAGAGCCCTCCTTTTCAAAACAACTGGTGAAGCCTCCAGGGAGACGGGCATCAAGCGGTAACAACCTTCAAGTCTGTTTGTCAGGCAGCTTGAAAAGAGGTAACTCTTGTGGAAGCCAAAAGGAATAGAACAGGTTCTCAACCCTTGCTTTTTCTTTGCCGAAGAGATGTCAAGGTGAAGGCAGAAAATGCTCCAAGCTGCCGCCTGCCAATGAGGAGTCAGTGCTAACCCTCCGCCCATTTTGATAAAAGGCAGCCGGGGCACAAAAAAGAGGGAGAAAGGGAAGAAGAAAACAGACAGATTGGCTGCTCAACGGCTGGCTTTCAAAGAAGACAGGGATTCAGAGTGGAAGTGAGGTGGTGGACTCCACAGTACAGAAACCAAATTATATCCAAAGCAGAACAATATGACTTGCACACTTTGGCACCAGTGACTAGTGAAGAGAAGGAAGCGAAAGAATAGCAGAGTCCCTCTTTCATAATCAGCCAGTGCTACCATCTCCACGACGGCAGAGAGCGGCATCAACGAAAAGGTGCTCGGGTGACAGCCTCCCAGGGATGATGAGGGGCCACCAGAAGGAGGGCACGCAGGCTCAGCAAAGCTGCTCCTTGGCTGGGCTATGTTCTGCGACCCCGGCAAGTTCCAGTGCAATATTGTGTTCCTGCTTCCGAACAAACCAGCCCGACAGGCAGACGGGCGCGGAGGGCCCTCTGGAAAGCTGGCGCTCTGGTGAGGACTGCTGGCGAACCCAACACCCTCTTCCTCTCTTCCGAGCCAGCACACATGCGCTGGGGATCTCCTGCAAACAAGTTCCCAAGGAAGACATATGGTGCTTACTTGCTAAGAAAGACTGCTAACAAGACAAACTGAGAAGGAATGAGGGGAAAAGCTGCCTGAGGTTTTCGGTCCCACGAGGAGGTGAGATTCGGGCTGGAGGACATGCCCGGGGCTGCTGTGCCAATGCGTGCCCTGGATGGAGGAGCCCTGGAGCCCAGAGTCCCAAACGGAGAGCCCCGATCTCTTCGGGCCTGGTCCCCTACAGGCAGGCCTGGAAATCAACACGACCCCTCCTGTCGGAAGTGATCACTTGCAGCAGGCACCTGGGGGCTCTCCGAGGTCTCCTACCCTCCCTGGGAGAAAACCGAAGCTTATCTCCTTGAGAAACACCTTCTCCAGGGCTCTAAGCCCCCCAGGAATCCACACCCTTGCTAATCCCACTGGGAAACAGGAAACCGAAAGCCCCACGCTGCCGAGTGTGTTTAGGGGGCAAATGGCTTCTGGAGCTTTAGGGAAGATGGCGGGATGTCAACACAAGATCGTTCCGATGGCGCATGGAATCTTATCTTAAGGACTTGCTATAGTTAGCAGGCGGAGGCAGGCTGAGCATGCATCAGTTGGTTTTCAAAATATGTTATTTACAATACGCAGCAGATGTTCTTTGAATTCTAATGTGAAAATACAGGCTTTTTATTTTTTACTGACAGACTAAGAAGTACACTTAATATAATAATCTTGCAAAGTCCAAAGATTACCTCACAGTTTGGAAAATACTATGTTGAGTCATTAGTCCCATTACTCAGTATTTTCAAAACTCACCAGATAAATATGGTACACTGAGACTTCCTGGTAATGACCTTCTATTTTTTGCAAGGAAGAACACAGCAAGGCTTCCCAGAAGCCTCAATTAAATCTGGAAAAATGTTTCTAAAATATTCTGAAGCATAACACATGCACACATACTGAAATGTTTCAGGAGAACTTCGCTCACAGATGAGTTTCTCTGTCACTCACTCTTTAAAAAAACTTCTTGAGTGCCTCCAACAGGCTTGGAAATACTCCAGGATGAGGGAATACAACGATGAGCAAGAAACATGCTGTGCCCTCAAGGAGCCTCCTGTCTCCTGGAGGAAGAGCCAAGTAAACAGTGAGGAAGCTAAGCGGATACGCTCTGCACCACGGCTCACAGCATGCCAGAGGCACCTGACCTACTAGTATTGAAGACGGTCAGGCAATCCAAGTCCTGGGTCAGTGAGAATTTCCCAGAGGAAGGCTCACCGGAGAAGCCGGGCAGCTCTCTGCGGGGTCCTGCCTGGCTCAGGGGGAGGAGTATCCACTGGTCCCACAGGAGCAGGTCGGGGAGGGAACAGGGGTGGGGGTGAGGGTGCTGCCAAAGATCCAAGAGGTTGGAAACTAAGAGCCAGAAAGGAATCTGGACTCTGGAGTCCAACAGGCTCTCTCGTGCTTCCCGCCCTGGGCAACCTGCTGCTACCATTTCCCCTCTCAGAAAAGAACAGGGACAATTCATGCCTGCTGTAGAGGGAGAAAACACGGAAATGGTGGGCACAGTACGTACCAATTTGTTTCCTTCCTTGGCACTCTCAAAGATCTGCAAAGGCAGGCTTCTCTGACTCCTGTCCCTTGAAAGAGTAACTCAAGATGGGGTAGATGAGGGGCTACAGATTATTCAACAGATATCCTGTGATGGCAATTCTGCAAATTGCTTAATACATACCCCCTCCCTGTGAGGCCCTGAACTCCACAAAGGGCTGTGTTGATAGAACTTGCTAAAATGCGGGGGTTTCGGGTATGAGTTTTGTTGGTACTTCATCTGAACGGAACAGAGCGGGTCATTCATTCAAAATCCTAACCAGCATGCCCGGGGCCTCCAAGGCCGTGTAAGGCACTTGGGCCGGTTTCTGGGCACACAGAGCTGCCCTCAGTATTCTCACTGTGTGATGTGGGAAAGGGACAAGCAAACAAGTACAAACAACATGGGTGCTGATATAATGACAGAGGATTCTGTCTAAGTCAGTGGTTCTCAGTCTTGGCTGCAAATTTCAGTAACTGGGGAGCCTGTGAGATGGTATGGATGCTCAGACCCCACCGGTCCCAGTTTCTCGTTCGTGGTCCCTGCACATGGGATTTAAGGGCTGCTCAGGTGGTTCCAGACAAGGTCGAGAACCAGTTTTAGAGCTGCTAGCACAGGTATAGTGGTTCTCAACTTCTAGAGTATACAGGAATCACCTGAAGGCCCAGACTCCTGGAAAGAGGACAGGGCCTGGCCTTTGTACATTTACACGTGTCCTAAGGAGTTTTGAGTCACAAGAAGTTTGAGAGACACAGTTCCAAAACAGCCTGGTGATATGGCGTAGAACACGAATAAAGCAGGGTCTGTGACTTTTTCAGATGGGTTAGAGGAGGGAGGGGTTCCCTGAATCTTTCCATCTTCACTTCTCTTCTTTGTGGGCCCTGCTTAGCACAGTAGCAGAGTTATGGCCCACATGTCCATGTTGGACACAATGCCTGCATCTTGAAGCATCTTCTCACTTCGGGAATTTTCATGCTCAAGTCCCTCCGGAAGTGCTCTTTTCCCATTGATTTTCAGATTTTATTCTCAAGGCAACAGTAGGTCACTTAGAGCAGCAGTCATAACTTTTCTTTTACAGATGAGGAAACTATGGCCCAGGGACTTATCCAAAGCCTCATGTTTAGGAGAAAACACACCTAGTACTAGAGCCAAGGTTTTCTGACTTCTAACTCTGATGCTCTTTTCAGTATACTAGTGTTTCTCAAAGTGTAGTCCTAAGACCAGCAGCATCAGTATTCCTGGAAATATGTCAAAAAAAAAAAAAAAAAAAGCAAATTTTTGGGCTCCAACCCAGATCCACTGAATCAGAAACTCTTGGGGTGGGGTCTAGCATGAGTTTTAACAAGGCTTCCAGGGAATTCTGATATAGCATTACTTTTTATCATGCTGTGTCTTGAAGTATACCTTTTTGCATCTAACTCTAAACCTACTGGTATTTCCATCGATACAATGAAATATTCTAGTGTTGAGTGCACTAGTGAGTTATAGGAACCCTGGCAGGTAAGGGGAAAATTTGTGGGCCGTGTGGACTCTTGAATGAATCCATAAAGCAAGAGAAAGCACGTGTCCTCTTTTAGCCCTAATTCCCTTGAGAAAGATTAGGTGGCTATGGCTGAGATGTAGCACCATCTAAAATATGCACGTCTGTGTCTGCATTCTCCCAGATAGGTTTCAGAAAAATTCCCTTCATTTTCAGGCAGTGAAGCCTTGATGAATAATTCTAGTCTTTCAACATTGCACCCATAATTTTTTTGCACTGAAAAGTTACTGTGAAATAGAAAATGAAGTCTTTCACTGGTACCAGCCAAACCTACAAAGTGGCTCCTTTATGATGAATTCATGAAAAATTTAATGTTATGAGAGGGGAGGAGGGTATTTACAGTATCAGAGCTTAGCAAAGTGGAACAGGGAGCCAAAGTATGATTTCTTTTTGGCTCCCAAGGCACATGGCACACAAAATGTTTCTATAAAGAAAAAAAAAGGCAGATCTGGTTCTGAGTTCAGTGAAATATCATGATTTCCATTTGGCTGGGTCGCAGTAGTTGCCTTTTTAGGCAACTTCCCATTTCAAGGAAAAGTTTGGAGCTCATTAGAGTCACCAGTGTCCTTCCAACAGAACCTGCCATGTCCGAAATACCAGACAGGTGCCTGGAGTTGCCAGACTGGGCCAGCTACATGTGATGTGGCATCTGTGAAATTTTCTGCATATTTCATCCCCCGCCCTCCGGGCTGGCAACTGTAGGCACTGAAGGAGTGGGTGAAAATATGTTCTTTTCTATTTCCACCTGCAGGTGGTCTACCGAGAGAATGGCTAGGAGAAGGTGGGGTCTCCATTCTGTGAAAGATTTAGGAGCCGGACAGTGTGTCATCTCACGCCTGAGCTGTACCTACTTCAGGTTAAATTTTAAAGAAAGACAGAAATATAAACTTGGATTATTGAGTATAGTACCACAGTCCCAACCTAGAAAGGAATCACAGAATTGCAGACTCAGAAGGGACCTTGGTCGACTTGCACCTTTTGAGTGGCTGATTTCAACAGAATGTCCTACACCTGGTTGGCTGGGTCGCTCTACCTGAGCTCCACCTGAACAATGAAAGCAGTAAATACCACCTTGGAATGGATCTGATAAACAGTGTTTTTCCTTAACTGAGCTTGAATCGTCTGTACCTTTTCTGTCCTCTGAGGAAATAAAGAATAATTAAAAAAAACAACAACCCAGGATGATAGTTCTTTCACATGATAGCTCTTTGAATATTTAAAGACAGCCAACACGTCCCTTTGTCCAGGTTCTGCCACTGTCTAACAATCTAACATTGGTTAAGTCATTAAAACTCACCAGACCAATTTTCCCTCATTTATGGACTGATATATATGAGAAGAGCTATCCTTTTGTAACCTTAAGTAGCTATATGAAGGATCAGAAAAGATGTAAAAGTACTTTCAAATGGTACAAAATATTATGCAGATGCAAGAGAAGACAATTTGCTATAATTCTCCCAAGTTTACTTCATTTAAGCCTTGTGCTTGAATTGACTGAAAATAATAACAGTTCAAAAACTACAGAGAGCTATCCCGACACTGACATAAAGCCTGTCATGACCAAGTTTGGTTTTTTTTACCTCTTCTATATATTATAGAGGCTAAAAGTTTCATTCACTCAAGAAATACTTACCCATAATGCACTATATTTAAAATACTCTACCAGCTGGTACAGGAGTTACAATGATGAAAAGGCAGGCTTTCTACCTTTGGGGGACTGGATAAGACAGGCACATAAATAATTGAAATATAAGACAAAGAGCCACAAGCCCTTTCCCTCCGCCTTACACACACATGAAATTCTGGAAATCAAAAGAGAGAGAAATCCTATTCCAAGACTTCACGGAGGAGAAGAGATTTGAAGGATCTGAGAATTTCAACACACAAGATCATGTGGGTTGAAATTATGGGTATCATTTTGGGTGAAAGACATAGGATGAGCAGGGGTCTGAAATAACAGACTGTAGAGGTGGAAGAAAAAGATGACCAGGGTTTTGCTTGGGCTGGAACACAGGGAAAATAAAGAAGAAGAGTACAAAATGGGTTTGAAGGGAAGACAAGGTTCAGGTTGTAGAAGGCCTTACAAGTTCGGTGAAGGAGTACAGAATGTATTCAGTAGGGTTAGAGGAATCTGGAAGATTGCTGCTTAAGGAAATGGCATACTCACATTCATGGTGAAGGAGGACTGATGTCTGGCAGCCATGTGTAAGATGAATTGAGCAGAGTCGGAATGGGGCTTGGTGACAGTCCAGGTAAGAAAAACAAAGGCCTGGATTTGGACAACAGCATGAAGAAGTAGGACAACAGATGAAGAAATACAGCCCAAATAGTACAAAAGGGCATTACATATATGATGGCTGTCAGCCATGGCAGCCAAGAATTTGAAAGAAGAACTCAGTCAAATTGTCAACCCTGGGTCACTCCATGGCCAGAATTAGGGAAAGCAGGAGAGCCTGCCAGGGTGTGAGTTCTGTTTTGAGCAATGAGTCTATGAAGCTGGCAGGACATCCAAGTGGTAAAGATAGTTTTGGAAGTTATCCACACAGTTAGGAGCCAGATGGTGTTATGAGACTGGAAAGGGAGAAAATAAAGAGACAGAGAAAAGAGGGGGCATACATATTTAGGAAGGCATAGAGCAATGGGGCCAAAGGTATTAGGAGAACATGGAATGTCACAGAGGCTAAAAGAAAATGAGGGTTTCAAGACGGAGGGAGCCCAACAGGGTTCTGTGTGACCTTTAGGGTCACACATGGGGAAAGGGGTCAGGGAAGGCTACCAGGCTTGACAAATAAGATGACACCATGAACCACGAAGAGAGCGATTTCAGCAAAGTAATAAAGGTAGACTAACGAGCACAAGAAGTTAGGTGGGAGTGGGTGGGGAAAGAAGTACCAGCCACGAGAACAAACTGTGCTTCCAAAAGACTTGACAGTAAAGGAAATGAGGAAAATAGAATGGTACCTCGAGGGGCGGTAAAAGCAAAGCAATTTTTGAAAAGCGTGAACTCTTGAGTCTTTCTGTAGGTTGAAGAAAGAAAATGAAGAGAGTCAAAGCCAGGTTCTGGAGGAGGAGAGACGAAATGGAATAGAATGTACAAATGGAGGAAACACCTTAGAGAAAGGAGTCAATACTTCATTATTTAGGTGAATGGGAGGAGAAAATGGGGAAAACACTGGTTGAATCTGCGTAGGGGCCTCGGAATAATGAGATCATTCATCCTACAGATAAGTTGGAGGTGACTTGATAATGATGTTTGAATCTATAAAGAATTTGAGGGTTGGTAAAATAAGAGAGAGAAAAAATAAGAGAATATGAATTATTATTATAAAAGCTAATGCAATTGAAGTAAGTAAAGGATACAAGTGAAATCCTTCTGAATATATAACATGTCAGATCCAGGAGCCCTCACTGGAAGCTGGAAAATTTTCCTTTAGAGATATTTAAAAATGTAACTGAATTCATGTCCAGTCAGCTTATAATATTTCAGAGATTAAACATCTGGAAAAGGCAAATCCATAGAAATCGAAAGTATATTAATGGTAGTCAGAGGCTGGAGGTGGGAAGGCATCGGTTTGGGGTTTCTTCTTGGTGTGACGGAAATGTTCTAGAATTAGTGTTGGTTGTGTGATATACTAAATGTCTGTGAATATACTAAAAATCAGAGACTTGTAGATATTAAAAGGGTGAACTTTATGTGATCATATTTTTATTTAAAAAATTATGTCATGTAAAATAAGAGTATTTCAGAGGTACACCTGTCAATAGATATGGAAATATACTCAATGATGTTTTCCTTGCATCCCTAAAACCCTCTTAATTTTATTTCTTGCAAGGAGTTCTCAGGGCTCCTCAAAGCATCTAAGACATTATGATTTATTTTAGAAAAATGTTCCAGGGGCACCTGGGTGGCTCAGTCGGTTAAGCGACCGGCTTCGGCTCAGGTCATGATCTCACAGTTCGTGGGTTCGAGCCCCGCGTCGGGCCCTGTGCTGACAGCTGGCTTGGAGCCTGGAGCCTGCTTCGGATTCTGTGTCTCCCTCTCTCTCTGACCCTCCCCTGCTCACGCTGTCTCTCTCTCTGTCTCTCAAAAATAAAGAAAAGACATAAAAAAAAAAAAAGAAAAGAAAAGAAAAATGTTCCAGGGAGGATGTACCAGAATGTGTCCCAGGCATAGCTAAGATGGAAGGAAAGGCTCAGAGTCTCCAGTATCGTGTTCCTAATCAGTGCTCCCCACACCAAAGTCCACAGACTGACTGCATCCAAACCACGTGGAGAACATTTCGAAAGTACAAATGCCCAGGCCCCACGAGAGGCCTCATAACCTACAGTGTCTGGAGACAGGGCACCGAAGTCTACATTTTCATGAAACTCTGTTGGCAAACTGCTGTGTCATCACCAACCACGCTGGTGAGTAGAAGCATGAGCAAACTGTGTGACCAGCAGAATGGTGGCTGGGCCACTGCTAGGGTATGATGTCTCTGATGATCACCATGCTACACCAGGCTCTCTGGAAACGTTTCGAAACGCTGACTGCTACTGCTCACATTCCTAATGGTCTTCCCCTTGGTCCTTACAGTTTAGAAAGTCCTTGATCTCATGAGGACATTTTCCAGTTTGCCTTTAGGAAACTAGTTCTGTAGCAAGAGGGCATGCAGATCAGGCTGTGCTAATACTGGTTTGGTTGTCTGGTAGGATGAAAATGAAATAATACAATATTGCCACCCACTTTTGATGTAATTGGCCAGTCATACGTTAAGACCAGAGTTGTGATTTCTTGAAAATCAAGTAGACAAAAGAAAAGCCAACAACGAATGAGCATCTTCCTTTCTTCATTCCTTCTGCATTGACCACGAACCCAGCACTCTGCGAAGCTCGGATAAGGCGTGATGCCTGTCCTTGGGGAGAACACGGAGCAGGGGAGACGTCCAGAGTGGCTGGTGCGTAAGTGCAGTGGCGTCGATCTTGTGAGCGACCTGCACCATCTGGACGCAGGGCCACTGGCTGTGTGTCGTGAGGGAAACGCACACGGCTCCGAAGTAAGGCTGGCTTTATGACAACCCGGGCCCCGTGCTTCCCCCTGCCCGGTCTCTGGAACTCTCAGGAAATGGCGTGGTCTGTAACCGGTGCCGGGCCAAGGGCTCCCGCTGCGTATCTGTGGAGCCGCGCACCTTTCCCGCGGGGAAGCGTCCAGGCTGTGATACCCAGACCCTGCGCGCTCTGCCCAGGACCTCACTAACACCTCGCTCTCCCCCTGCAGTCCAGTGCGGACGTGGAGGGGAGCGGCTCTTCCTGAGAAACCCCGGGGGTCTCAGCGCGGAGGCTCATCCGTCCACTACCCAGCACCAGAAGCAAGCTCTAGATCCCTTTCAGGCGCGCATTAGTAGGCTGAGGAGAGCGCCTCTGACATTCTCCAGTGACATCCCCAGGAGCAGGTTTTTGCCAGCAGTGAGCACCAAGGCATAAAGGAAAGACCTCAAAACTGAAGGCTCTTTTCCCTGCACAGACAGTCTCTTGGCACAGTCGGCGCCGCGCACAGCTGCCTGGGGCTGAGCTGGAATGGCAATCGCCGGCGTTCTGCGCCGTGACAGCAGTGGTATTTTGCTGTAGGCCCAGCTTCTGTTAAGATGGCAGAAGGAGTGGCCTGTCATCCAGAATTACTTCTCAGATCCCAATTATATGTTTCAAAAATATCACCTATTAAGGCCCCAACACTTTGTTTGCTGGTTGCAGCCCTTTGAACAGGTTACCATGGATTTATGCTGGCATAATGGGCCTGCGTGATGTATGTTCCCTGTCAGTGCTGAAACAACAGTCAGTGCGTCTGAGCGGGCCCACCTGCCAAGCAATATGTTCTCAATCCCTCAGGCAGAGCAGTGCACGGCTCGGCTAAGGAAATGTCCCCCCACTGAGCAAGCGGCAGAGCCACAGCGCACGGGCAACCGTGAGCACATGCGCACAGAGGATCACAGCCACACGGCAGGAGGGGCGGCGGGAGGGACAGTGAGGATGTTCCCGTCAAGCTTCGCTTCACAGTGACAGGCAAACAATCTCATGGTTTTTCTTCTCTTTCTTTCTTTTTTTTCCCTCTAATGAACTACCGTGGGCTGTTAATCGCATACATCATTAACATAAGTGGCTGGAAGTTGGCTGTGGGATGGCTGGCGGCTCGGTCGCTGAAGCCAACAACGGGGAAGGGATAGGACTAGACACTCAGGGTCATGCTGAAGGGGCCTGTCTCATGGTGCTTCGGTGTCCTGGTGGGGGACAAAGGCATGGGCTGATAGGGACCCCTCTTTGCAGAGTGGGGAGGCAGCACACCCCAGGTCACTAGAGAATGCAGCACGGTTCCCCCACTGGCCGATGGGAGAGCACCCCGCCACCCTGCCTCTGCTGGTCTCGTGGAGGTGTCCCTAGACAGAGAGGCGGGCTTTGCCCTTTCCCTGGAAAAAGCAGACTTTTGTCCAGGCCAGGCACCGGGGCCCCTGGCTGGGAGTGCTCCGGCTAATTAGTGACAGCATGAGGCCCGAGCTGTGAAGAATCCCTCAGAGGCACAGGACAGACCGGGCTTTCAGCTGCTGGGAAGAGAGAAGCGGCAAGCGTGCCCCTTTCTGGGTGGGGAAGCTCTCTGCAGATTATGTAACGAGGAACAATGAATGGCTTTCTTGCGGGTGATGGAGGCACAGCGCTGTTCAAAGCAGTTAACGTTTTTTAAAAGCGCCACAATGTTACTCGGGATTTTAGGTCAATCCTTTCTAACCACTTTCAAGATCTCCAAACATTTTTTTCAGGTCTTGAACCGCACAGAGTGGACTGTCACAAACAGTCCTGGTTGAGGTCCATGACAGCGCGGCTGCGCTGAGCCTGTGAGCCAGGGCGCAGGGCGACGCCTTGCACCTGCTGATGGAGGGAGGAAGGCCCGCTCAAAAACCCAACAAGCCCCCGTTAGACTATGGTAAAGCCAAGTGATGAAATACCTTGCAGCCGCTGAAAATTATAGCTTGGTGAGTAACATTTAAAAAGCACCAGAATGTATCAACAGGAAAAAAAAAGCAAGTAGAATTTGGTCTCATTTAGGGAGAAATGTAGAGACTTCATAAATGTTTGTGTGTATACACACACGCACAACAAGTCTGGGGGGATGCTGGAGAATTGGTGTCTTTGGGTGAAGAGGTTTCAGGTGGTTTTTACTTTCATTACTCTTCTGTATGTTTTAATTTTTTTTTCAAATAAGGATGTGTCCTCTTAGGAAAATACATCAGGTTCTTTTAATAAAAGTGTACAAGAATAACCATAATGCAGTGTGGCGGGACGTTTGTGCTTTCAAAGGAGGGAAGAATCATGGTGTTCAGACAGAGAAAGGTCCGTTAGAAAAGGTGGTGAGTGGGATAGGGGCTGAGGAGTCCTGGGAGTGGGACTTAGTGCGTCCAGGTGGGAAACAGAGTGAGCGACCACAGAGGGACAGAGAATGGGGGACATGCTCAAGGCAGCAACCAAGAATGCACTGTGGCTACCGTTAGAGCAGGTACCTATTGTGGAGACGGAATAAGATTTGAGAGAGAGGTGGGAGCCATATTTTTAATAGTCTTTGCTGCCAGATAGAGGAGTTTCCATTTAATTTGTAAGGCCAACAAGACCCTAGGAAAAGAGCATGTGAGTGTGTGTATTTGAAAAACAGTTGATACAGGAGATGTGTTTTTGGAGAATAAATCAAGCAGTGATGTATAGGATCAGAGTTGGGGACAATAGGAGATAGACAAATGAATTAGAAAGCTACTGGAACATTCCAAGGAAGAAGTGAGGAAACAAGGAGATTCTGAACAGATCTAAGAAAACAACAATTTGTTAGAGTTTAGGGAATTAGAATTGGTTGACCTAGACGTTCAACAGGAAGAGCCAAAGAGGAGATTACAACCATGTGGAGCTCAAGGTACTGCCTTGATTCACAAGGGAAGCTATAGGGCAATGGAGTCTGGATTGGGTGAGAACGTTTGTCAGGGAAATGGCTTTCAGGGCTCTGTGTGCACTGATATTAGTAGAAAATAAGCTCTAGGAGGGAAAGCCTTAGCCTGTGGTTCAGTGCTGTATTGCTCACTCATGAGAGATTTCTGGGCATATGGTAAGAACTCAAGGGTATTTACCAATGGAATGAAGACCTACTAACACTGAAATTAATCAATGAGAGTACAACAAAGAGAAAGCTAAAGAGTTGAAAACAGATCCTTGGGGTTAGTTAGCAGGTGGGAGGAGAAGGAAGTCAATAAGACAGAGGGGAAAGGAGAAGAAGCTTTAAGATTAAAGTCTGGCCACTTTGTGAAATTGGTCTCTAATTTTCTTCGGACAATCTTCTGAAATTTTTGGAGTTTCAGTGTTTTTGTATTTAAAACAGGAGAGATGCTAATCTTGAAGGCTCCATCCAGATCCAGAATTTAATGCATCATTCACTGTTGATTTATTTAATTCTTATTACTAAGAGTTTGTGGGGGTGCTTGGGCAGCACAGTCGGTTAAGCGTCTGACTTTGGCTCAGGTCATGATTTCATGGCTTCTGAGTTCAAACTCTGCGTCAGGCTCTGTGCTGACACACACAGAGCCTGGAGTCTGCTTCAGATTTTGTCTCCATCTTTCTCTGCCCCTCACCCATTTATGCTCTTTCTCTCAAAAATAAACGTTAAAAAAATTTTTTTAAACCCAATTTGTGTCTATGATTAACCAGGAATATGCAAGTTTAGGGGCCCCTGGGTGGCTCAGTTGGTTGAACATCTGACTCATGATCTCACAGTTTCATGAGATCTCATAGTTGGAGCCCCATGTCGGGCTTTGTGCTGACAGCAAAGAGTCGGCTTGGGATTCTTTGTCCGCCCCTGTCTCTTCCCCTTTCCCCATGTACATTCACTCGGGCTCTCTCTCCCTCTCAAAATAAATAAATAAACCTTTAAAAAAAAGAATATGTAAGTTTCCTGAAGGCCAAGAGATTTCTCTCCCTAAGTTGCTTAATATTATAACTTTCTCAGAAATTGTTGCTCAATAAATCAGCTAATTTGCCTTTGTCCTTTTTTGTACTGAAGTAATCTGTAACCGTAAAAGCTACTGATCTCCAGTACACAGTTTGTTGAGTTTTGACAAACGTACGCACCATGTAACTGGTCTCCCTGCCAAGATGTAGGACAAATGATTTTGATTCCTTCGTGGCTGCATTACTGAAAATCCACACGAACTGTCCCCATTCCTCTTCTCTAGCTTATCACTCTTATTGGCAAAACAGTTACATAATCAGTCATTTTCAGATATGGAATTCTGATGTTTTTCTTAGTGTTACTTCTTCTTCCTATTTCAGTATTTTCCCCCATGTAATAGGCCATAAATCCAACTAAGATCCTTGGACCAGATCAAACATTATTTATGGAGTATCACTGCCAGATTTTTGACTTAAAAGAGACTTTGTGAATCTGACTATCTCACCGTAAGGGGTATTTATCCTATATTCTTTTATATTAATAAACATTTGGTTATTTTGAGATAACACTTAATTCATTTTCAGCCAAAGATAAATGTGTTTGATAGCATATTTTTAAAAACACGCTGTTATATTTCAGACTAGTTTTGAATATTTCTTCAGTTGGGTCATGGAGACTGTGGTTTTTGAACCATCTGGGGCATTCAGCTGACTTTGGCTCTTTGGAGTAGGGGAAGGGGAGCTCTGCTTCCTCCTGTTTTTAATCAGATACAATTTGATATTTACCCATTTCTGACACCTGGCCCCGACAAAACCCCTGGATGGGGCCATGCTGGGCTATAGCTCTGACCTTGAGGGGTCCTCTGGATGTGATGGTTTGCCCAGGCTCAAATGTCGTGGGGTCACTTTGACTCTGCTTTCCCCACCTTACAAGAGGCAGGCTTCTCAGTCATAAAGCCAGGTTGAGGACTGGCACCCTCCCCTGAGACCAGAGCCAGGGATGTGGGTCTGGCTCCGCCCGCGGCAAGGGGGCTGCTCCTGTGGTTAGTGCCAGACGTCAGTGCTGGGGGCTGGCTTCCAGGCAGAGTCTCCAACACTCAACTTCTACCAAAACAAAATAAGAACCAACACAAGCAACTGAAATTACCCAAGTCTGTCCTGATAGTTGAACAAACAATTCTACCTGCACTGAATTTTAAGTACTTCTGGTCTCTATATGAGCAAATATTCCACTCTTTGCATTAACTTTGGTTGATCCTGGAGGCACATTAGTCAGAAAAAGAGGAGCGAATGTCATTTGTGCCAAACACTCAAGTCCTTGTCTGACTCAACTGCTACACTGAAACTGTAAGTTTTCTAGTGCTGGAGGCTGAACAGTTTCTAATAAGATGGAACAGGAGAAGTCATGAAATCAGTCAATGGAAATCTATCGAACCACATCACTGAGCTCAGGGTCCGTCCTGTTTCGTCCACAGTCTGTCCAGACTCTGGAGAATCTGAGATCTCAGAAGCTGAGTCCGTTATCTCTTCAACTGTGATCGGGTCTAAATATGTTTAACTTCTAGGCCACTCCAACACAGCACAGGTACTTGCCCGGGGTATGATGGATAAACTGGGCAAAACCTCTTAGCTCTTGTCTTGTGTTGAGGAAAACAATACCACATATGACGTAACAGTTTCAGTGAACGTCTCAGGCCATGTGAAGTAAACATAATGATGTACCAGGACTGAAGGCGAAGAAATTAAGTACATAGTGTAGGAATCATCTCTACCTCATTGCTGGGAAAGGATTTTCTAGCCTGTGTTTGCATACCCCCATTGATGGCGTGGACTACTTTCCAAGGCTCCGTACAGCTGTGCATTTTATTCGAGCTGTCAGCACAGAGCCTGACGCGGGGCTCAAACCCACAAAAGTGTGAGATCATGACCTGAACTGAAGTTGGACACTTTACCTACTGAGTCACCCAGGCACCCCTGGGAATTGAAGTCCGACCCTCTAGAACCTATGCACATGAAGTAGCCTCACTTTGTCCTCTGAAAGGACAAATTAATTCTAACAGCTCTTCCGTACGAGTCCATTAGCTATTTGGCATCTAAGACCTAGCAGCGGGATTGCAAAGATGGTTTAAGGCATGGTTCCTGGTGCAAGGTTACAACCAGGATAACGAGTGTTATGTGAGAACCTGGCTTATCCCCAGAATCTTAGGGCAAAAAAGTCATGAAATGCCTAACGGCCATTGAAAAGGCAGTGGCAGTCCTACCAAGAATTTGAAGTGATATGAATAAAATGGTACAGGAAACAACGTTCTAACAAAATCACAAAGGTGGGCCCTGGTTAGTTTGCATAATGCTTAGATGGCGGTTTTAAATCTTGATAGTTTTTGCTCCATATATTTATTATACCTTGTAACATTTGTCCCCCAAAGGTTTAACCTTGATACTTTACATGTGTATAGCACTTTAGAGCTTTCAAAGAATTTTACATGTAATTTTATGTAATTTGATATTAAAATTCAAAAGTGACATCAAGCTATGGAAAATAAGCCTCTCGCCAACCACGCTGAGAATATGATGAGGTATGTGAGTGTAGTCCGCTCTCCTAATGCAATCATGGCGTCCGCAAGTGTGGGCTCTGATGTCGAGCCCTGTCTCATTCCAGCTGTGTGACCTCAGTCGAGTTTCTTCACCCCTCAAAGCCCCGTTTCCTCCTCCGGACATGTGGATACCACACTGTGGGCTTCAGTGAACTTGGCCAAACAGAGAGCTGAGTTCAATGCCTGCTGCACAGGATGAATGTATGTTTGTGTGAATGATTTTTTGTGTTCATCAGAGCTAGTGACAGGTTTCTTTATTATAAAATGTTTCTTATCGTACATGACAGAAAAGTCTGGTAAAAGTATCTAAAGTACCAGAGAGCTTAAGAGCAAGTTGTCACTTTGACAGTCTCAAAAACACAGTGATGGCCACGTCTGGGTATAATCACAGAAGAACTGAGAGCAGGCCTCGGATCTGTGTGGGGCGGCATTGTTCACAATTCCCGTTGGGCGGAGGCGGCCCAAGGGCCCCCTGCAGGATGAATGGATACAGAGTGTGGTACACACATAATGGAATATGATTCGGCCTTAAAAAGGTGGAAATACTGATACCTGCTAATCACAGAGGAACCTTAAGGTCATTATGCTAAGTGAAAAGAGCCAGTCACCAGAAGACAAATACTGTGTGATTCCACTCATGTGAGATGCACAGAGTGGTCAAATTCATAGAGGAAAAAAGTAGAAACGGTAGTGGCCAGGGCCTGGGGAGGAAGGAATGGGAAATTAAAGTTTAATGGAAATGGGAGTTGCATTTTGGGAAGATGAAAACAGCTCTGGAGATGGACAGGGTTGATGGCTGCACAATGTCCTTAGTGCCACTCAAGTGCACACAACACCTGTTAAAGTGATATATTTTATATCACATTCATTACAATGGTAATTTTTTTTGCCAAAACAACAAATCGTATAAATACTACAATGATATTCCAACAGACGTCAGGCTTCAAAGAAGTATGAGGCACACTTCCTGTACTAGAAGTACTTACTGTCTAGTGAGAGAGACAGAAAACAAAGGACAAATGTCCATCCAAAGTACTCCAAGCAGGGCAACGAGCAAATAAACAAATAAGCATCCACGGCACAGCAATTTGCCAATGACATTATCTAGTTGGTGGACATTAGCCAGATGTCTTGGTTCAGAATCGTGGACAGAGACTGTCACCTGAAGTTTCACTCAACAACACTCAATAACAGAGCAAGATTATTACATACCAAAAATCAAGAGGCTCCAAAAGATACTTAGTGACTGACAGCTTCATCTCCCAGGCTTTTTAAACTTCATCATGCAAACACAGACAGTGTGAAACAGTTAGTCTAATTAAGCATTTTCCTTATCCTCCCCCAGCAGAGCTGCCTTTGAGATAAAGGATAATGGCACTAAATGAACAGGTTAATTAGAGACAGCATTTACCCCTGCAGGCCCTCCACTGGAAACACCATTTCACACCATTACATCACATAGGAGAGCCAGGCTCCAGGGACGAGCTCCTGAGACAGACAGTGACCAGCAGAGAATGTAGCAAGGAGTAGAAAGAGAAATCATGTTGGCATGCCCAGTGTGTGTGCTCAGCCAGGGGGCCCCCATATTTCTCTAGGGCATGAATTGGCAAACTATCGCTGCAGGCCAAATCTTACCCATGATCACTTTTTATAGAGCCTGTAAGTTACGATTAGTTTCTGCATTTTTAAACTGTTGTTAAAAAAAAAAAACAGAAAAAGAAAGAAATCAAGAAAGAACGTATGAAAGAAATCTATGCGGTCACAAAGGCTAATATGTTCTCTCTGGCCCCTTACAGAAATAGTTTGCCAATCCATTGTCTTGGATGATGGGAATTAAGCTATGTGCTCAATACAAAAGGAAGGAGGGTAAAGAGAATTGCAAAATGTTCACAAGGGAAATTTGTTTTAAACTCCAATCCTGCTACCAGTTGGTATCCTACAAATATGGTAATCTGATGCAGAGGTGTCCTTTTGTTGGGAACAAAGCCTTCTCTCTTTGGCTATCCAGGAAAAAAAAAAAAAAAACAACCAGAAATCTGAGTGACTTGTTAATTCAAACAACTTTTTTTTTAAATAAGAAAACACAAACTTGTCTATTCTTCCCTTCTCACCTCCCTCTTTCTCCAACCTAGTCATTATTTCAAGCTTGAACATGTTCTTCTGAAAATATTATGGTTTTAGGTACTGCCTGCTATCATTCCATTGGTTTTGGGGGTTTAGGACCAAGTTTTAAAATAGGTTACAAGTTGAAACTTGGCAGAGAGAAACAGACACTCAGGGTAGGCACCAATTGTATGTAATTTGAAAACAGCCTGTTTCGAATTTGCTAATTCCTAAGAGCTCAGGAAAGAAGGCAAACCTTAACAACCTAACCTAACTGCAAAATACTTGCATTCTGAATATAGCTCAGCGCCCATTCAGAATCTGCCATTAATTCAGCCGATGTTTTTCCTCCCAGAGTAATAAATACTTTCTTCAACTGAAATGTGGAATCATTACAAATAAAAATATTGCTATTGACTGGCTGTAAGTGGATCACATATTTAATTTGCTTTACTGGAAGGCCCATGTGGGAAATGACCATAACTTATGCCTTCTCTTGCATCCCGGACTGCCCAGTTGGGCACAAATTTGGCATTTAAAAAATTCTTGTTGATGAAATAGTGAACAGCCAATACAAAGAAGAAAAACCGACAAATGAGACTGGTCCACTCTGGCCAGGCACACACATTTTAATACAGCTACTGGCAAAATGTGACATGTCTTGGTTCCCGAGGAAGGCTCAGAATTCAAGTATGCTCAACGGAGCTTCAAACAAAGTCAATCATCCTTCTAATAGCTCTGGTCCCTCATATCCATGGGATTTTGAGATGAAAATGGTCTCCACTATACCTACATTCTTTGTTTCACAAATATTTCAACACTGAAAGTATCAAATCAGTAGTACCTCTGAAAAGGTCCTCTTTCTGAAAGAGTTGAGCATGACAAGGGCTTCTGACTACAAGCTCAGTATCCTGAGAGTGTTCCTACCCCACATCACCAAGGAATTGTTGAACAAAAGTGCAGAGAACATCAGGGCACCCCTAGTAGGAGGGACTACTGGGCTGGATGGAGTTGAACAGCTGTTCCCAAGGGCTGCTGTGCTGCTGGGGCCTTTCCACTGGGTCAAAGATGTCAGTTTCCCACGTGCAGATATAACAATATGGTGTGTATGTGCATGCACACATTACACGACCTTGAAGCCAGGCCTGATCTTGGGGGACAAGAGTGTCCTTCTAGGGTTGCATGAGGATAAGGACTCAGTTACCCTAGGTTTGAAAGATCTCAAACTGACAGGAAACCTCGAATACCTTCTGTCTCTCAACTTTGGCTCATTATTTGAATATATTTTTAACAACAGAGTCATTAGATTCCCTTTAGAATAACCAAACAATGGGAAACATCATACCAGTTGAGAGGCCAATCACCTGAACCCCAATAAAATCACTCCTCTTTTTGCTATTTATAAAGTTAGTCCTTCCTGATCACAGATTTTCTTGCCTTTTGACTACACATCAAACTAACAGTTACTTACAAGCAATTGACTGCCAGTTTGTTTAACAGCAAGATATCCCTTTAATTAATTGCCTTCTTTTTTATTGGAGTTGACAGACAATACATTTGTAGCATCTCAACCGATTACATAAAGTCTTAGGTAGTTATATACCAATTGGTAAATAAAAAAACATTAATCCTAACATATAGGTTTTGCGGTTTTGTGGTTAAGAAACTCCACAAGCAAAAAAAAAATCTCAGTGATTTCTAAGAACTTCAGATTGAATGTCATTATCCATTTATTTAGGTAGAAATCAACTGTTAATCTCATTAATTAAAAAAAAATCTGTGTTTTATCCCACTTTTCAAGACAAAATTATTCTTCAGGCTTTACTGGTCTTTCCCCTAGACTCTCTCTATTTCAGAGTAGAAGTTATATTTCTAGGAACTTGAAGTAACCAAGAACATACACCAAGATTTAAACCAAAGTATATTTATCACTTCTCTGCCTAAAATTGATTTAAAAAAAAAAGAAATTTAGCATAAAGGGTAAAAGTAGTTCTGGTTTTTCCACTTCTCACTGTGTAGCTAGAATAAATTACTTAATGCTCCTCCAGTCTCAGTTTTACCTGCTATACAATAAAGGTAACAGTGGAACCAAAAAAAAAAAAAAAGTGTAAACGACACTTTTTCATTTCAACAGGAGGAAAGAGGGAAGATAAAGCATGATAAAGTCACAGAAAATACATGCACTTAAACATGCGGTCATTAGAAATGCCGCGGTAGAGTACTTATGCATGTAATGTTCAGTGAATAAAAGATGAATTCAAAACAGTGTATGTGGTTCCAATTAGGTTAACTACATTCAAATAGAAAAAAGACTAGAAGGATATAAACAAAACCCATACCAATTGTTATTGACGGAGGGAGAACTTGTACGTGATTTTTTTATTCTCTTCTTTGTGCTCTCCACATTTTATATAATTTACTTGTTTGGTAATAAGAAAAAAACTATCTATCTTGGAAGTATATTTAGGGAGAGGACTCTCCCGCAGGTCTTAATTAGATGCTATTCTAGACTCAGAGCCGTCCAGCAAACCACTCCCCAAAGCAGTCAAGGTCTTAACTAGGATGACTGCCCGCTGATTCCAGTTCCACCTTCTTTAGATTAGTGTGAGAGCAGAAAACAGAAAGAGAGTTTGGGAAAAATGCCTACTCCTGCATTTATAAACAAGTGAATTCTCAGTAGGAGGAAGAATCATTAAAACCAACCAAAAAAAAAAAAAAAGAAAAAAAGAAACAACAGCCCACCCTTGTTATCCAATACTCACATCGAAGAGGTTTTATATCCACACATTTTAAGAATCCAAGAGGGAGTCATAACCCAATTCAATTTAATTGGGTGCTCTCCTGACAGAATTGTTATTAATAAGATTGTATTGTACAAACCTCCCTGAAATCCCACATGCTGCTGACTACACCGCGGAAACATTTAGCATCCGGCACACAACAAGCGGCTGTGTCTGCTCCTCTGTCCTGGCCCCTCCCACAGACCCCTCAAGCCTTCTTCTCCCCCTTCTCTTTGGATTCTCAAATCAAAGAAAAAGCTTGTCTTGAGCAACCTCCATAAATTATTCACATGATATTACAGTGTATGTCAGCAATCTCACAGTGTTTAAAAAACTTAACTACAAGCCAATTAAAATGTAAACTGAGAAAGATGGATGGAGCAGGTTGCTCTGGTGTGAACTTGAGCGGCTCATAACAATATGCGTTACAACTTCCAGACCTGCTAATTTGACAGCTACTTTCATCAGCAGAGCCTCGCCCTCCCCCCATGACTTCTGCCTCTTCTTTTTAATGTAGTGCTTTTCCCAGGACAAATGGTTCCATATCTTTCCACATTCAGCCGATGAGTCCCCTGAGCCTTGCAACCAGCCTTAGCACTCAGAGGGGAAGTTATTAACAAGAGTTCATTTCTTTTCCTCTTTGTTTTTAGAGATGTGTAATATGCCCCTTATTCTTTTTTTTTTTTTTTTTACAGACTGTGGTTTAAAAGAAAAATAGTGTTTTATAAAGAAAGAAAAGCAGAAAAAACAGGCAAACGTGAAGTATGCAATGAGGAAAGGCTGGGAAATCTGAAAGCTAGCCAAATGGATATCACAATGCTCTAAAGCAAGTTCCACTGTTTCTTTGTTTTTCCTATAATTCACTTCACACCAATGGGTCTCTAAACCATAATTAGTTAATCTAGAAACAAGAGACTAACTATACGGAGTACCTGCTCTGCTTTTGAGAAGAAGAGGAGGCGTAGATTTTGAGCAGTTCTATTGAAACAAAAATAGGAGTCCCTTGAAAAATATACTAGCACATCATTCTCCATATCCCTCATCCTGGACCTCCTTCCATTTCTGCTCTTGAAACAGAATACAAGAAACCTCCATCTGCATCGAAACTGAAGCAGTCCCTGCCCAGGGTGGTATGAGACATGTGCCATGTTGTTAACTTTTCTGCATTGCCCACCTCTTTTTAGTGGAATATGAGTTTTCATTTCTCAAAGCTATATAGCTCAAATTTAAGTTAGGGAGATATGATTCCTCTAAAAAAGGGCCTGAACAAGGAAAATGCAACACTGGAAATTTGGTACCAACCTAATGGGATAATATTCCCTCTCAGTTTCTACCCTTTTCGGTTTTGAACTAGACACAATTTAAATAGAAGACACAAATGGGCCTCAATCCTTATAGAGAATAAACTGTACCCTAATCCTGGAGAAATCTCTGACTTTGCAATAATGGAACATCACCTTAGTTGGTCTACTCTCTGTCATCTAGATATCTCAGGTCAATTAGAAAGGTCGAAGTTCAAACATAGATGGTACCTGTTCAAATCAACATAACTGTAAGAAATGCTGGTACCTCTGATCCAACTACTAGGATATTGATCAGCAACAAGGACTTCAAATTCATGCCTCATAACTGATTAGTTAATCAATAAAATAATTCGTTACCTTAAAAAGGTACATAATTATTGCAGATAATCACTGTATGTTAAACTCAAAGAGATAGATGTAATCAGAAAGAAACTAATGCCTCATGGGTAGCTAATATAAATGGAAAAGAAATGAAGGAATTCAACTCTGACCAAACTTTGAAATTGGAGGTTTAATTGGGGACAACTCATCAATTGATTTCACGAACCTCACACTAGATTGTCTTTCTGCTATCAGTCAGAGAGGACTATGCACATTGCAGTTATATCTCAAATGTTTTTGGTCAAATTCAGTTAAGCAGGGGGCTCAAAAAAGCTTACAAGTTAAAATAAAAGCAGAGGTTATCTGAGTAAAATATATAATCAATACATTCATTCCTCTATCTAATCCTGCTGAATTATTTACAACAGTGGCTTTCAATACTCACTATGCATCAGAATCATGTGGAGAGATTTTTAAAACACACAGATACCTGGGCTACATCCCCAGATACTCTGATTCAATTAGCAAGGGACAAGTATATTTAAATTTTTTTCCAGATGACTCGAGTTTAGTGCTGCCAAGGACTGGGAACAGCCAATCTGAGGGAGAACAGTAGTCTCTGGTCATTACTTACAGTGGAAAATGATAATGCCGTAGACTGACAAACTACAAAAGGCTGACTTCAACTCCTTCGGAGCCTGTAAACTGCCTGAACGCCTTCTATTCACATCTGTGCCCTGATATTTCTCTCAGGCCTCTGTTGGAGTCCCTATCCATTCTTTCTGCTGTATGACTTACTTTTGGAAATTGGGCATCTGATCAGGCAAACACAGATTAAAACCACAATGAAACATCACTTCATACCATTAGGATGACTACAATAAAAAGACAACAATGAATGTGGGCAAGGATGTGGAGATACTGGACCCTTTACCCATTGGTAGGGGGATGTAGGATGATACAGACACTTTGGGAAACAGTCTGATGGTTATTCAAATAGTTAAACCGTACGACCCGGAAACTCCACTACTAAGTATATACCTAAGAGAAATGAAAACATGTGTGCACACAAAACCTTGTATGACTATTCATTGACCATTGTTCTTAATAGTCAAGAACTGGAAATGATCCAAATGTCCATCAAGTTATGAACGGACAAACACAGTGCGGTATATACAATTCAATGGAATACTATTCAGTGATATAAAGAAATGAAGTATTGGAATATGCTACAGCCTGGATGAACACTAAAAACGAGTGAAGTCAGCTACAATGGGCCACATAGTACATAATTCCATTTATGTGAAATGTCCAGAAGAGGCAAATCTATAGGGACAGAAAGCAGAGTAGTGGTCGCTTAAGCCCAGGGATAGGGAATGGGAAGGGGTAAGGTGATATTTAAGGAGTGAAGCATTTTTATTTTGGGTGATGAAAAGATTCTAGAAGTGATGGTGATGATGAATGTAAAACCCCATGAATATACTAAAAATCACTGACATGTACATTGTATGGTATGTAAATTATAGTTCAATAAAGCTGGAAAGAGAGATAGAAAGAAAGAGAGAGAGAAAGAAAGAGAGAGAGAAAGAGAAGGAAGGGAGGAAGGAAGGAAGGAGAGGGCAGGGAAGAATCAGCAGTCTATCTGGCTTCCAGTTTCCTATTAAGGGCTAAGGCCTATCTGGCTTGGTCACAGTCCTCCAAGGAGCCGGGCTACACTCCTGAACAGAACCTACTGAGAAGAGCATTTGATTCTAACTGTCCTCTTGGGCCTGACACCTGGTGCCACCACACCCAGGCTTCCTCATTACAATATCCTTTGGATGTCCAGTTGCCTTTTTGAAACGGGCATGTCCAAATGAGCCCAGGTTCTGAAGGTAAACAGAGAGTCATTGAAGTCTTGTGAGTGGCTGAAAAGAAGACACCTGTATTATTATGAAATCACTTATCTGACTCCTCTCATTATTTGTTCTCCCTGGTGGACTGTGTGTGCCTTGTCTCAGTGCTACTCCTCATGTATTAGCTTTAGATAATTCCTCCTTTCCTCCCGCACGGTATCAACTCCTGACAACCAGGCTCCATGCCGTTGTCTCTAACCCTTCATCTCTAATTCTCGTCTTTTTTTGGGCCATGCTTCTTCTGGTCCCCCAGAATGACCCTTGTCCTCACCACCATCAGGCCTTCACCCATACCATCAGTCCTGAACCTTCCCTCTCCTGGGCGCTCTCCAAGTTAAACCCATTCTTCAAGGTCCAGTTTTAATCCTATCTGTTCCATGAACCTCTTTCACAAAATTATATCTTAATTAAGGCAATAAATGTATACATTAAACAGCCCCCAAGCTCCTGTCATGAGCTTCATCCCTCCGACCAAACTCTGATATTCCTTGGGAGCAAGAATAAAGTCACAAATGTCGCTAGACTCCACACAATGCCAAAGTGCTCGACCAGCAGTAGATGTACTTACAGACTGACTGATAAAAGGGAACTCATTTTTATTTCCAAGGATTGATGTACAATCAATTCCTCTCGCATGTTCTCTCTCTGAAGTGGTTTCCCTTCCCATTCCAAGAAAACCTGCTCTTTGTGCATTTCCTTTTCTCTAGGCTATATGCTATTACAGTAGAAATCACTCCCTTGGGGAAATTATTGATGGGCAGCTTCTAATTTTAAGCTACAGCTGAACTAAGACACTGAATTGCAGCCGCATTACCGTTTCATTCTGCATGGAGCCCTAGTGATAAATATTTAACCAGAACAACTTCCTTTTCCTTTGCTGCTCTGTTCTCGTTTAATTATTTTAACACACGGCTGTTCCAAACATTTACCACTCTTGTCAAACCCCTAACTACTCCTGGTGGATCATATTTTTGCTGCCTGCTTACTAAGGCAATAGATGCCATCCCAATCACCTCCACACTTACGTGGGCCCATGGTTTACCCATCCTCTGGTCATGAGCACCATCCCTCAAATCTTTCTCATTCTCCCCCCGTTTTCTCAGCACTTTCTTGGCCCCATGAGGCTGGATGTGGCTTACCCTGTGATAACTGTTAAAAGATGGGAATGCTGAGGGGACGCTCGATCAGCCTGGGCCCTTGTGGATTAAGATGAACTGAATGCCCTCCTGCTCCATGGTGATGTGCAGCATGAGTATGTAACTTCTGTTGCATTAACACACTTAGATATGAAGGCTGTCACCGTGGCATAATCTCATTAATTATCCCACCCAGTGTCTCATTTGATTACTGCTTTTTTTCCTTCTTTTATTACCCAGGAAAATATGTCCATCCTCACTTTGAAGCCAACACTCTCTCCTCCAGATTCTTTTCTCTGAAGCTATCTACTTTATCCCCTCCCTCTCTTGTGTCTTTAAAATAGCTTGTCCATACAGGAAAAACAGACAAACCTCCCACCACTGACTGAACGCCTTCTGAGTCCTACATATTTTTTGTAGAGTGATTTCACTTAATCCTCAGAAATTTCCCAGAGGTGCTAGTATTAATCTCGTTTTGTAGATGAGGAAACCGAGGGTCATAGAACCTGTTCGAAATCAATATCTACTCAATGATAGGCCTGAGAGTTGATCCTTATTTAGATTCTGAAGCCCTAAACTGTCCAATGATACACAGGTCCCCTGCCTCCCAATATACTCAACTCACCCTCATACACATTCGCTCTTCCTCTTTGCTTCTCCTTGATGTCATGGTCCCCAAGTCATTGCCCATCATGCTAAGCACTGAGCACACATCTGTGATCTCCACTTCTTTACCTGATGCTTCATCCTCTTTCTGAACTATTCCAACCCAGCCTTCTCTCTCATAATTCCACTGAAACAGTCCTTGCTAGAGGTCAGTGGCCTAATAGCCAGGAAAGCCAGTGGTCTTAGCAAGATTCTCATCTTTCTGTCCTATGGTATCGAAACTTTCTTCTTTTGTAAAATCACTTTCCTAGATCTTAACTAATACCTCTAAATCCTCTACCCCATATTCCTCTTGCAGGAACCACCAGTGAACATACCCAAGCCTGTATTTTCAATCAGTGATTTCATACATCAATATTTCAAATCCCAACCTTTACCATTAGCAGTCAGCCTAGGTTCTCCACCTGTATGTCCCACAGGCATCTCAAAGTCAACATCTCCAATCAGAACTGATTCCCCCTTATTCTCATCCTCTCTTCAACCCTCCCCTCGCCTTGCACATCATTATTCACACAGTCTGCAGGGTAAGGTGTACTCCTGCCTACATCTCCCCCTTCTATCCATTCAATTGATCACTCAGCTCTGTGAACTGCCACTCTTAAATCTCTCTGAAATACTCCCTCTTCTCCGATATCACTTCTATTGCCCGAGGTGGATGGCTCTGTCACCCCTGACCTAAAAGACCACTGTGGTTTCCCTGAGGTTGTCTGCATCACCTCACTAAATCCAAATCTGGTATACCTGCAGTCTATAGGATTTGAAGCCCAATCTCCTTTCCTACTTTATCTCTCACTGTTCCTTTCCAAACCCCTCTATTCTGGACACATAAGCAGGGCTGCCCAGTTCCCTAAATGCCATGGCCTTCACTTGCCTTGCCCACACTGCCTTTCAATCTTGCTTTCTCTCTGGCAAGCTGCTCCTCATTCAACAGGACTGTCCCACCATTCAGTGTCACTTCTTGGAAGACTTTCCTAACCTCACAGGAAGCTCTAGCTAGATCCTTCTCTATGTTCTCATGTCAGCTTTGTTCATATTTCTACTACAATACTTAGAGAATGTTGTGATATTTGCTTATGGATCTGTTGCTAAGAGAAGTTGGGTTCAGGCTGTGTTCAAATGAGTTCACCAAAAAAAGAATTCAGAGGCAAAAAGGGCAGATTCTTAGATACCTTTCTCTTATTTTTTTATAAATGAGGGGCTCACAAAAGCTTTGGTCTTAAAGCTTTAACAGATGAAACAGAGTTGGAAAACCATTTCACTGGAACACAAGTTCCTTCAACTTAGCTATCTTGCTAAACTTTGGAGTCCTAGAATATAGCATGATGACTGGGAGGTACCCAAAATAATGCTTCCTAAACGAATGACTCGCTGGGCAACACTGCTTACCATCACTCTCTTCCATTTGAGCTTTTATTCTAAATGTTGCATAAAAGTAACCCCTTTCCAGGTTGCCCTGGGAGACCAACAGATCGCAGAAACAAATCTAGTCATTAAAACTATGACAGTTGTCATCAGGCCAGCATTGCTTTCAAAGCATCTAGAGTATGAATTTTCTTAGCAGCTTTGGTTCATTACCAAAGTAGGCATTATCTTAAAATTGATCTTATCTGAAGGTTAAACACACTTAGTTCCTTGTCAGAACACTTAACTCTCCAATGTGGTCAATTACCAGATAATAGTGTCCACTTTCTCATGTCTTACTACTTAAATGGTCTGATCAATAAATAAATACACACTGCATTATTAAGAGCTTGCTAATGTCAGACATGAATGGAAGGAGTCTATGAACTTCTAGTCTTTAAAAAACATACCATTTAAGTTTCCTGTCAATTACAGGCACTATGCAAGTCCCTATTGTGCTCATGGCCCTGAAATATAATTTTCTTTGAGACTTTGATCTGTAGAACACGTGACACATGCAAACATATGTATGGGCTATTTTTCTTTTTATTTGTTCCGAGGTTGAGTGGCATTTTCTTTCTCTTATGAATAAAGGGACGCTTGACCAAATGCATTGGTTCCTCATCAAACCACAACATATTTAAAGGCATCAAAAGAACTGGAGCTCTAAACCCTACGATCTAACAGCGTTGAGAATACCTGTATCCTGCTTGGTGATGGAACTGACCCTCTCTGTAAAACAACAACCACCACCACAAAGTGGGAGATTCAGGAAAGAAAAGGAAGATTTTGGGGGAAAGAAACTGGATCTAGTAATTCTTTCCCCAAATGTCCTTTCTTTGTAGACGGTGTCTTAGGGGGAATTTTTGTCACAGTTCTACTTACAGAAAAAGAAGTAATGTTCTAACTACCTATAACAGTATCATTGCTAGAGGGATATGAGGATAAATTAAGCCAAAAAGAAAATTTTAAACATTTTATCATCAAGAATTATCCAAACAAATCCAAGAATATATCGCATTTACTTAGAACCAGGTTGAACACTTTGGCCCAGTATTTATATGATCAGTTCTGCTTCTGCCTCTGATACTTGAATGACTATAACCAGAGAGAGTTACTAAATGCTGTCAATCAAGAAAGAGTCCTGTAAGAATGAATGCAGTCCACCTTTCACAGAGAAGGAAACAGAGAGGACAGAAGTTAGTACCTGTCTGGCATCATACAGGAAGAGGCAGTATTAGTTTGAGTCAACTGAAAAAAAAAAAAAGTGACTATTTACTGAATTTACTACCAAATGGTAGACAGCATAAAAACTAATCTCATTTTTTTTCTGATGTAAACAACTACAGTGGTTTCTCAATGAGTGAATCTTCCTCCTTTTCATATCAAAGTGAGAAAGACAGTGGTCAATATGATTTCTGAAAGCACATTGTTATCATGAACCTAACCATACCCTTCCACGGACCTTGCTGAAATAAGAAGAAAAATAATTTGTTAATTATTAAAGTACATTGCAAGCCTATGATATGTAAGCTACTATGCAAAATACCCTAAGGCCTGGTCTCTGGGGCTGAGAAGTTTATAATCTAATAAAAAAAATAAGATCCAATCATAAGAAGATAACTTATAAGATAGTTCATTGGCAAATAAGATGAACAGACTACTGGAGGACTACCAGAGACCAAAGAAGGAAGAGCTCAACGAGGCTGGGGAAGTCCTGGAAGGTTTTCCAAAAGCTATGAATAATTTGAGCTGTTCTTTTTTTGTTTTTTGTTCTTTTCTTTTAAGTGTAAAATTCAGAGAAGCATAAAAGGATGGAGTATACAGTAAATAGGTAGCAGTATATGTGGAACATAGAGATGAAAAAGCTTGAAAAATGTAATTATTTAAGTATCTGATGAGTGACAAAATAATAAATAGCAAATCACAATACTTGGGTATTTCATCTGCACAAATACCTCCATTTAAATAAAGAGTTCTAAGGACATAGTACTTCTCTTAGAACAGTAAAAAAATTGGGCTACCAAATCATGGAAAGAGCCTAAATGTCCATCACCTGATGACTGGATCAAGAAGATGTGGTATATATATACAATGGAGTATTACATGGCCATGAGGAAGAATGAAATATGGCCATTTGTAGCAAAATAGATGGACCTCGAGGGTGTCATGCTAAGCGAAATAAGTCAGGCGGAGAAGGGCAGATACCATATGTTGTCACTCATAGGTCTAACAGGAGAAACCTAACAGGAGACCATGGGAAGCGGGAAGTGGGGGGCAGAGTTGGGGAGAGGGAGTGAGGCAAATCATGAGAGACTTCTGAATCCTGAGAACAAACAGAGGGCTGAAGAGGAAGGGGGGGAGGGGAAGGGGGTGATGGTCACGGAGGAGGGCACTTGTGGGGAAGAGCACTGGGTGTTATATGGAAACCAACTTGGTAATAAAGTATTAATTTAAAAAATTGGGCTACCAAGAACTTCAAAAATTTTCACTCTTTTTGATATAGCAGCTCCATTTCCAAGAATACGTTCTAGGGAAATCCAAAACTCACTTAATGAACATAAAAGATGAAAAACTGGATAAAACCTAGCTGTCCATTATGGTGAATCTATGGATAGATCAAAACAGATGCAGAGCAAGAATTAACAGGCTAAAATAATATATTGTTCAAAAAAGTGTCAAAGGGGAAACATTATGGCCCATAACGTTACCATCTGTGTACTAATGAAATACAATCATGTACACACACAGAGGGAAGAGTGGGAGGATGTGCATCCCAAAGTCTCTGTTTCTTCAGCTCCAAATGAGGCTAACCTCACCTCAGAGTTACCAAGGTAATTTATCTTTCCTGTGGCACCTCTGCCACTACCTGTCTCTTTGCCATCTAACAGTGGATACCTTCATGGTCACCAGCGCGGCTTACGGTTTTCCATGGTTTAGTACCTTACACAGCTCTTGAAAAACGGTCTTTATGCACCTGTTGAATAAATGCTAAATGAATAAAACCAGGAACTATATAGACCATCTGTAAGCCCAGTTTCGGGATCCTCTGCATTTCTATGGTTTAGGATTTGCCTATTTAGGGATGTACAATGTTGATATGTTTCTTCCTTAAAAAAAACAACAACCTTATTTCTGATTGAGAAAAAAAGGAAGAAAGAAAACAACCTATTATCCTGTCACATATAAAGGTAAATATTCCAGCTTCCTAGAATGAGTTTTTCTGGCTTGGGATATCAGAGAACATATTTATTTTTTAAGACCACGAGGAATGTGTTTACTTTCCCTGGGAAGAAGCATGTTAAAACTAGATTCTACTATGGTACTTCAGGATTTGAACATCTTACCTGATGTGGAATCTCACAAATTGTGTTGTTCAATCTCTGCTCAGCCCTGCCTATCAGGAAGAAGGTCTGGAAACGGGGCGAGGGGAAAAAAGGTGGAGAACGGAAAAGAACAGTGGGAAGGGGCAGGACAAAGGAGGTATATTCGGGGACTGCCTAGTTTTATTCCCCAGTCTGGTCTGGTTCTTGTTTTATAGGAACGACTTCACCATTCTTAACTGTCATCAGTGTAAACACACAATCTGATGTTAAAAGGAATTGCTCTTGTGCCTTGGGAGTGAGTCCTGAGGTCTGCATAAATCAGTGTGTGTCATCCTTTCAAAGGCTGAGAAATTTCTGTGGTTCCAGCATTTCCAGGAAAGGCTCAGGTGGGTTTCCATAATCAGTTCACAGATTCTATCTTTTCCCTTTGAATTGTCAAAAGGTGAGATCTCCCCTAAATTACTGTTCTTTAAGTATGTGTGTGTGTGTGCGTGCACATACAAGTACCTGTATGAATATATGCATGTGTATGCATATATAAGCACGTGTATATATGCATAAATGTATGTGCAGAATCTTATATAATACATAACATACAACAGATTATTATGATATATAACATACAGCATCCATACAAAACTGGTCTTCTTGAAGTTCTCTAATTTCAGCAAGTTTTACCCTGTTGAGTAACTTCCAGAGCTGGAAGGTCTCAGGCAGAACCTGATCACCTAACCATATGGGCAATTACTTCCACCAGGAAGCATGTGTGTAATGCCGAGCTCGCTCACATGGACGTCCTTCATCCTTTCTGTTGCTACTATCCTTGCTTCTTTGGTGGATGATGGACCTTCTTCAACTCTAGGATTTAGCACTTTCGGGTGCTGCTAGAGAATTCAAAGGGTGCTAGGTTCCTGTGGTGGTGATGACATCTTAGGAACCTTGTCACTGTTTACACGGAAGCTTTTAAACTCAAGCAGCCCAGACATGCTCTGAAAGACAGCCATGAACATGAACACAGGCCCAGAGATCAGCACAAAGGCTCATAGGATAGGAGGCTGAGGCACAATGGAAAATGAACACTGGGTCAAAAAAACATAACCTAAATTTTTTGCCATGTCATCATCATCTGGCTTGATTTTGTCTGTATTTGTGTGAAGGGCTCAGTGTAGTTGATGACCCCGTTACATAAATCTGCCGCATACCCACTTTTCCCCCGAGTGGAGATGAGCCAACAGGATGACACTGGAAATGCAGGTAAGGCCAAGGTCAGTTTTAGAGACAGAGAAGGACTTGTGTGCCAGCAAATTCATGCCTATCCGGAGAAGTAGGTGGAGACTCCGGAAAAGGGCAGCTCAGAGGCCTCTGTGTAGAACGGTGACAACAAACCCTTCACAAACACAGCTCGGAGTCAGCATTTAGGGAGAAAAAACACTCCACGAGGCAAGTCAGTTGTCCTGGCTCAGTTCCTTCTTTTAGTTCACTGGCGAGAGAGCCACAGAAGTGAAGTCAATAATGGAGGAAAAAGAAAGTAGAAAAGCCGTTTCTAAGATTCGAAATGATGCAAGATTAGTCCCGACACCCACGTTTCCTTGCGTAGGCTGAGGGGGGAAGACAGCTACCAGGAGGCCACTGTGGGCCCGGTTTACATCCGCTCATTCCTTCCACCCTAACAACCTCACACAGCAATTACCGTCATTTTCTAGGTGAGAAAAATGAGCCTGCAAATGTGTTCTAGTAAGATTCCTATCTCTTGAGATAATGGGAACAGCAGATTGACAAGGACCCATTTCAAAATACTTGTTTACTTTTCCTTTTTCCTCCCCCTTTCAATGCCAGGATTAGCACACTTCCCCAAAGAGTTTCCTTTTAGAGGTTAAAGTGTCTCCTTTTCACAATAAACAATGTCAACTGCTACCTGTCAGGTGAAGATGACGGACTAACTGAACTTTTTTGGTAAAGATCAAAATCAAGGTCATTAAAAGCATAGCCCTCCCCTGCATAAAAACAACTAATAATATAAAAAGCTACAGAGACCTTCTTTTAAGGACTATCACCTCCACTCCAAAGTCAGAATCCCCACTGTTAAAAATCTAGGTTGCCTCAGCACACTAGAGAACACACCTATTGCTTTGATTTCTTAGCAGAATTTAGACCCAGTGAACCTCATTTTAGAAGCCCACGTACCATATATCAATTTGGAGGGAGGATGAGTTTCAACAGCCCTTTGCATATTAGAAATACTATGAGTAACAGCAAACTTACCCCATTCTTCTTTTTTTAAGAGGTTGAATAACGATGTGTTTCCAAATACTAACAAGCTTCAAAACGCCTTACTTTGTTTGCACTATGTCAATATAATGCCATGCTTCTTCTCTGGACTCCTGAAATTGAAAACGTTCCTAATTTGGTCCCTCAGCTCCAATCTTCCCTTACATGGTCCTTGCATTGGATGGTGGGGCACTCCCTGCATCTGGACAGCAGTTTGTTGTATTTTAAATGTTACTTGGAAAAAAGTATTTCTCATACCAACATGGTGCACAACATCTTTGTGCACATGACCCCAGTTGATTCCCCAATATTGAATCTGAAAGCTAAACATTCCCATCTTGGGTCCACAGACATTGATGACTTAATAATAAGTCATCCACTTAGCTTTTTTTGGATGACTTGCGTCCATTTTACTTCTTCTACATCATTTTGTTTTTGCAGGGTATGAAGTGGGGCTGTTGGGATTAAAATGGAAAGACAGAGGCATACTGCTCATACCCAGGTAATGGAGCCCTTGGTCTGAGATCGATGCATAATGGGGTTCTTCTCAGGCCTTTGCGGAGCCGTGCTCCTCTCGAGGGGGCGGGGGAGGGAGTCCAGTGGGTCATGAGGATGGGCCCAACTGGCTCACAAATCTCCTCTTTTGGATCATGTTCTCCTACCAGAGACACAGGGTTCCCTGGCCCCAAGCCTCTTTCAGGGCCTGCATGGGACAGGGACAGGGACTGTATGGGGACTGTCCTGCTGAAGGCAGGCCCTGCTGTCGTTACACACACCTGCAGGCCTGGGGGTAGCCAAGGGGCGGTTGTTTGCTGGAGTGGTCTGGGCATAAGGTATGGACGGAGCCTGGATGTGGGGGATGAGTGCGCACTCTTACATGCATAAAGTTCCTTGTGGTGCTGGGAAGAACCAGAATTGGAAAGAGAAGTAAGGTGGGCCTCCATGTGTATTCTTGCCCCCCAAATATTTGGTGTGGATCTGTAGAACGAGACCCAGAGACAGATGTTACTTTAATGGTGCTTCATTTAACAGAGGATAGCGTACTGTTAAAATCCTTCCCCCTCATCTTGGTCCTCCAAAAAAAGGGCTGACCAGAAAATGCTATTGACTGGGTAGCTCAGTAGGTTAAGTGTCTGACTCTTGATTTTGGCTCAGGTCATGCGTTTGAGCCCGAGTCAGGCTCTGCGCTGGCAGTGTGGAGCCTGCTTGGAATTCTCTCTCTCCCTCTCTCTCTCTCTCTCTCTCTCTCTCTCTCCCCCCCCTCTACCCCGCCCCTCTCTATAAAAATAAAACAGAACAAAACAAAAACAAATAAATGACAGAAGAACCAACAGATGTAACCTGGTGTAAAGCCTAGTTCAACACCCCCAGACACACAACACAGAGTAGACTACGACCACCAAGGCTACAGACATTCAACGTCACTGCCAGCCTCCATGCTACACTGTTCTAAAGGATCTGCGCCTCCCAAATCAACTCCAAACCAGTTTATGGCTGCACATTCCAGTTCCTACACACACACCTTTTAACTTGGCTTCAACTTGCCAGTAGCTTCTACTCGAGAAAATTTAATGACGATGTATAACACACAACCTTCATATAACATACAAAACCTCAGAATTGGCTTTCTTCCCTCTTTTAACACATTTATTACAGGTGTTACATTATAGTAATTCCCAAGCTCAACCCTTAAGAAACAGGGCTATTTACGTCAGGCTTACTTCATACTTATTTTTTGAAGTTTCAAGCTGAGATATTCCCTTCCACACGTAAAAAAAATCCCAGAATTACTGGTAACATACACATGTCTTCACTGAGGTTTTGGAACCTCAGAGAGAAGGGTGGAGAGTGTGTAGGCCTTTAAAGGGAAGAGAAAAGCAGTTGCCAAGGGAGACGCCAGACAAGAGACATGTTGTTCTGGGGCAGTCAGACCTCAGGAATTCTACTAGAAGGCAAAAGAATAATTACAAAGTAGTGGGGGATGGAAAAATGGGATCTGGGGAACATATAAAGATGGACATCGGTGTGGGTTTTAAACCCACTTGGGTCAGGACAGAAGCAGACTTTCAAACACAGGTGGTGGTCTTTCAGGAACCGAGGTCCTATGTGAGCAAGAATGAGGGCCCACACACCTTGTGAAGACAAAGGAGCAGTGTGTCCTGGGGATATGAACCCAAGTGTGAACCGTCCCTGTTCCCTGCGCGACTGTTCCGACCCACTCCGATGCCACCAGAACGTTCCTGACCACAGTGCTTGCCAACCACCCTCCTCCTTCCAAGCCTTGGCCAACGTTTCCCGCTCAGAGCCAAAATACTCGGGTTTGCCCCTCCTCAAGCCAGTGAACGAATAGGCCACTACCAAACTATCCCACACACAACGTGTCCCCTAAGTTTCTTAATGTGCTCTGGGAAACACTGTGGGCCATTTTCTGGAATTTATGCAGCATTCCTTAAGGGGTCGTTTTGAAGCAACAGGAAAACCTT
The DNA here is from genome assembly GCF_006229205.1 of Suricata suricatta. NCBI lineage: Eukaryota > Metazoa > Chordata > Mammalia > Carnivora > Herpestidae > Suricata > Suricata suricatta. The sequence goes on from NC_043707.1 coordinate 25,356,116, forward strand.
CGTGAAATTCTACTAAGGAACTGGGACTGGTCCAATTTTCCTACACAAATTTTTACTAGATGGAAATCCAGAAGTTTTGGCCTCTTCTATCCATCATAAAAACGCCCTTTGTTTAAACAAAGTCTCCACTGATGCATTTTCCAGCACATAAGGTAATTTTCAGTGTGGTACAAAACTCACCAGAGTCCTTTAAAACCAGGGGTGAAGGGGCGGGGAGGAGGAAAAAAGCACCTACACAGCAAAAGCCTTTGTGATCTATAACTGAGTGCATACTGCATTTGCAATAATACCGCCCTTCACCGCCTGGGCTGTAACACAGTAACCCCCTAACAGCGCTGACCAGCCCGCAAACAGAACCACGAAACCTGGCCAGGAACTCGATCTGCAATAACAAACCCGGCTTGCAGTAAAAGCCATCTGTACCAGTGCCAATTATCCTTCTCCTCAAATGATTAGGTTCCATCTAGTTTTGCTGACAAGCAAGTAATGCCACATTTTAATAGGCAATAAAATGTATTATTAAATAATTAGTAGCTAAGAAACAGAAATTAGAGGCTACTTCCCTGCACATGCGTCCCCCAGCACTTCAGTCTATTGATGTAAAGCAACTGGATCCTCCAAAGAGGACGGACTGAAACCTGATACAGCAGTTTACTGTGAGACAATTATGAGGCTAATGAGTGTTCACAGAGACTGGAGCAGGAAAGAAATCTAGAAAATTCCACCTAACCCCAGTTACGTCTGATCTGTAGCAGGGTCCCAGAGGAGCAGAAATTTCTTCAAATCGCTCTGTGTTCGGAGCACATTAATTAAACTGTTAAAGGTAAAGGAGTATTGATGTCTTTGCTGTCTCCCCTCCTCGCCCCGCAGGTAGTGTCTGGTACTTGTTCAGCCCTAAAGGTACAGTTGCGCTAACTGAAAAAAGCCCCACTAAGACCAATTAAGGTCTTTACTAAGAGGCTGAAAAGAAGACAAATGAAGGCAGAAAGCCCGATTACAAGGAACCTTTGTACAGATGTAAAGCAATTAGAGTGGTCCCGGGGGTAAGGCAGCATGGTTCCAGAAGCACACGATTTTACAGCCTGTCTAAACTTGGAACAATCTATCTTTTTTTAGGTGGAGAATAAAAGTGAACCCTATATTAGTGTCATATATCAGCTGCTAGTGCCTGCGGTTGGTTCCCGCACGCCTGCTGGAGCCATAAAGCTTCTCAAAGATCCCCAGTGGAGGGCAACGCCATTATACACTGCGCTCTCACCAGCAGGAAGAAAGGCCACCTCACAGAGGGGCCGGGGCAGCTGCGCGCGCACCCAGGGGGGGGGGGCGGGCGGGTCACCTGGACCGGAAGGAGGGCAGAGGGGAAGGCAGGAAAGAGAGACACTCTCTACAAGACTCGGAAGGGGGTCGCCCTTAAGGAGAAAAGAAGTCCACCCGGGGTTTCCTCTCAGGGCATTTTAACAGCAGCCACATTTCTGTCATTAGCTCTCCTTTTGATCTCGTTAATGCACAACCTGTCAGTGTTTCATCTTTCCATACTTGATAAGAGCCAACAGATGGGTTCTTGGGTAGAGACTCAGATGTGAGAATTCATACTTTGTGCTGGATTTCTGGAAGTGAAACGACCAGAAAGGAGAGGAAGGCCAGGAATGTGTATATTCACCCTCAGTAATTTAGGATCAAAACTCATAAAGGGCGGGGGGGGGGGGGCACGCAGAAACATTGGAACTCTGTGTATCTCTGCAGAGCAGTCCTTTCCAAGAGAAACACGATGCAATCAGTGGATGAACTTTAAACTTTTCTAGTAGCCGCATTAAAGAAGTGAAGAGAAACAGAATTGGTTTTGATTATACATTTACCCGATATATCCAAAATCTTATCGTGTGACAGGTAACTGACACAAATGTGTTAAGAAGGGCCTACTTCAAGCTACTTTCTTACCCTGGGTCTGGAGAACTCAGCACACCTCAATTTGGACTTGCCCCATTGAACCGCTCAGTAACCACGTGTGACTCTCGTGGCCACCATCCTGGACACCATCACCATGTCACCATGTGCTGCAGGGAGTGAGAAGGGCCTGGCCCACCACTAACCAGCTGTGAGATGATGCTCACTGACCAAAGTTTTCAGTGCCTCTCGCTGCTCAGCTTAACGTTGGGAATGATAATATTTCACTTCACAGGGTTGTTGAGAGGATTAGCTTAGTTAGATAATCCATATGAAAAGCTAGTAACAGCTTGGCACAAGGTAAAAGCACTCAGTAGCTATTAGCAATGATTTCTACTATTATTTTTATAAACCATCTTCAAGTAAAGAAAGGTGCAATTTCCCACCAGGACGTAGGTCTTATAAAAGCTCTGAGGGCATCGTGCTATCTGACGTTCCCTGCTTCTGTCCGTATTTACTGGATTTGCAAAATGAGTTTCAACGGTTATTTGAGAGTCAAGCAAAATGAGTCTGGAAGATTTGGCTGCATCCGCAATGGCTTCTTTTGCATGATGTACCAGGACTTTGTACCTGTTCCACACCAGGACGGCTGGCCAGGGGTGAGTCAGAAATCAACATCTGCTGGAGAGATCCGTGTTGCCAGACGTTAGCAAATGCTTTCACACTTGAGAAGAACGATCAGCAAGAACACTGGCTTTAGGTAAAGAGTTGATAATTGTGCAGATCATTTTTTGATTTCTGATAACTAATAATTCACACAGAGGAACGGCATTAAAAAAAAAAACGGTGGCATTTAACATCCAACAGAGAAATAATTAACTTTTAAAGTTAGCCAGTAAAAGAAAATGCCAAGGCAGGATAGTGAGGCAGCGCTGACAACAAGAGGGATACATCGGGACATTAATTAGGTACAAGCAAACATCTTCCCTAATAGCTCATGTTCTCATTCCCAAAATGTCAACAATAGATATTAACACCAGATGCTGGCATTACATCTCCCCTGACAGTGAGTCTGTGCCATGTGTGTATGCTCAGAGAGAAGATTCATGTGATCGAGGGGAAGAATCCAAAGGGATAAAGGCTGTGTTTCCTTCTCTTAAATAATTTACAGACCCTTTATGAAGGGTGGAGAAAGGGGAGCTTAAGAAGGCTCTCAACTGAAACAGAAGAGAGGAGACAGACTGCATCAGGTGGGGTGTCATCCACGGGGAGGTTACTCTGGCATCTGTTCCGCTCCCCCAGTGCACCCAGAACCCCCAAATGCTCAGCCACCGCTTGCAGGAGGAAGGCGGTGTACCTCTCACAGCTGGTGTTTGAAGCAATCGCTCGGGGTGAAACCATCACCCTGGGGAGGAGGCTTCACTACAATAATTAGGAGATTTCTGAAAAAAACCCCAGCTACTGATGATCTAAAGACAATCACTCTTCTTTTTATTAATTTCCATTTTTTCATGCTTTGGGTCGGACAGAGGAGAGATGTAACCAACAGGAGGAACGTGCCAGATTTCTGCTGCCGAGCAGGATGCCATCAAAGCCCGACTCAGCTGTCTACATGGCGGACTATGTTAACTTCGGCTCCTTGCCGGGTCCGCTAGGCGAGGCTGCCAAACTGAACCCTGGCTGTTGAGCTGGGAAGCAGATTTGGGGCCACTGACAGCAGGGAGCAGGCTGCAAAGAGGGGGACACAAGGGTGGCGGGAATGTGTACCAAGTGACTGTCTCATCACAATGACTTTCTTTGCATTCCACTACTGACACAGATGAAACAAATTCCTCTCCAACATCAGGGCCTCTGCATGGGCGGTTTCCTTCTGGTCTTCCTCCTCACCCCTACGTCTCTGTAGGTGTCAGTTTAGAAAATCTCGTCCTCCAGGAGGAATTTCCAAGCCTGCCCTGTCTAAAGTAGGTCCCACCCCACCCCGCATCTCCATAGTTCTCCGGCAGAGCCGCTGGGCCTTTGCTGCTGCAGTTGATTCTCTGAACAGCACATCGCACGCTTGCGCTAACTGCATGTGCTTTTTTGCTGTACCTAAGTTCTGAGAAGGTACTGTCTGTCCGTGTACTTCCGTGTGCCCAGGCCTGGAGCACAGTAGGCATGCAGTCTATGCTTGATGTTCAGATCTCTGCTGTCTCCTGTGCTGTTGACTCAATCCTTGGACCAAGAAACACCAGAGACAACCCCAGTGGCTGACAGAATAATTCGAACTGAGGGATATCTAGGAAAACCAACCAACCAAACCAGAGGCTTCCTTTGAACAAAAACTGAAGAGCACAAATGAAGGAGACACTCTCTGTACTCAGGGGGTTTACACTCCAGGAAAAGAGGACCGCATATAGGCAGCCAAAGATTCAGATTAAAGAGTCACTGGACTGATGGATGGTGGTCGGTCATGTGGTCGATGTAGGTCCTGGGCCAACAGGGCCAGAGAAAGGGGTTCTCGGAGCCTCCCGACGACCAAGACAAACAGCACAGCCCACGGGTCAGGAGTGTCATCTCTAGAGTCGGGCTGTCTAGACTGATGACTGAGATCTTGCTGTTTGGGGTAAGTTCCTTAAAGTCCTTGCTTCTTGGTTTTCTTACGTGTAAGGTGGGAGTATCTTGTCTTTGTCACAAATTATTATGAGGATTAAATATCTGTAAAGTGCATAGTATCATGCTTCATACATAGGAAATGCTCAACAGCTAGTTAAAACAAAATGGTCTCAGAGGCACCTGGGTGGCTTAGTCGATTGAGCTCAGGTCATGATCTCAACAGTTTGTGAGTTCGAGCCCCACATTGGACTCACTGCTGTCAGCACAGCATAGCTTTGGATCCTCTGTCCCCCTCTCTCAAAACTAAATAAACATCAAAAAAAAAAAAAACCAACAACTAAAAGATCTCTTCAAGACCCACACAACTTGCTCACTGGCTAATCCCACCCAGCTTGCGTGTATGTGGCCCATCGGTTCCGGGTGTTCCTTTCACTTCCCCTACCGTTCTGATGCTGTAACACCCAGCACTGACCGTGAGCTTGAATCCCCCGTTTGCCTTTGTCAACCACAGATGCTGAGTTAGCCACACCGGCTCCCTCCTGTCCCTCATCCAGCTTTTGCTCATGGCCAACAGAGGACTTGCAGCCTCTGTCCCAGTGCATGCTAGCAGTTCATATTGGGTTTCCCTTCCAGAAAACACTAGCTTTAGGGAGGCCAAGTATGACACTTGGACTAGGACCTGGGCCTTGACGTCCAGATGATTAAGAGAAGAAACGAGATTTTTGTGCTTAAGCAAGCTTTGCTAAGATACTTCATTCAGAACCAAGTGTTTCTTGAATTTAGAGCCCCTGAAGCCATATAAAATAATTTGTCTGTCCATGTCTCAAAGTATCTATTACGTATAAGGCAAGATACTAGGCACCACCAGAGGGGGAAAACCCATAAAACAAGATTTGTCTTCAAAGGGCGATTATGTTACAGTGTAACAGAGCACAGAGGCCGCTTGCCAAAGAAGGCACTAACCTCTGATTTTCTAAGGATCAATTGCATTCTGGTTTTGAGCACAGAGGTTTTAAGCATTGAAGTGCCAATGACTTAAGCCACAAGAGAAAGTCCTTGAAGCACCACTGGTAAATACTCATCTTTGTGATGGTTTTGGAATTCCACTTTAATCAAATCCAGTAAGACGGTCCAAATATCATTTATACTTTAACAATCAACTCTCAATCTCTAAATCCTGGCTTTTCCTTTAATCACTCATGAAAATTCTATTATTCAAGTGCTGACTCTGGTCGGCCATCCCAAGCCGCACAATCGCGAAGCCCACAGGCTGCTCTGGGTCCCCCACGTCACCACCCTGGCTCTGGAGCCTCAGCAGCGGCCAGGAGCGGGGGCGCTGCGTCAGACCGCCTGGGATCTGCCCTGGCAAGTTCGGCTCTGCAAGCGCCCGGCTGTTCACTTGCAAAACGAAGAGTGGCAGTGGTGGCACCTCCCTCACACGGGCTCAGAGGCACCGAGTGACTATAAAGTGCTGAGACTAGCTCTTGACCCCCCAGTAACCCAACCATTTTTGTCATTAAAAAGTTCTTAATTAAGAACCAGTTTTGCCGTTGCCTTCCAATTTCTTTGGACCCCATTGATGGGTGTAAGACACACTTACATCCTAGAATAGAGTTTGCCAAGTCACAGGGTGAAGTCCCCAACGCTCACTGTCACTTAGCTGGAACTCTTGGGTAGCAGCTGCCTGGTGAGCACTGGGTCATGAGAGACTGGGGGTGTGGTGAGTCAGCAGGCATCACACAAAGTGTTTAATATAAGGAGATTAAAAGGTACTTTAGGGCCCACATGGAAGATATTCTTTTCAGTGATTTCATTTAATGGAGGAGCAACCGGGCAGATCTGAATATATGATCCTGTTTGGCCAATAACTACCCATGACTGGTCTTATAAAGCTGCCTTTAATTTCTGGGGACGCGGTTTCCTTATGTGAAAACAGAGTGAATCCTGCTGATGTGCGGAAGAGGCGACGGAGTCCTCACCACCAGTGTGACTGCAGTAGGCTGTGAGGTAAGCGAGTGTGAGCCCGTCTCTAAAATCTCCCGAGGGCTTCCATCTCCCTTCCCCTGGACAAGCTGGTTTATAACATGTGACTACTCTGAGAGCCTAGAACGTATTTGCTGACAAGTTGATAATCTTACAACGCTGTATGGACCGTGACAGAGATACACATAGGTATTAAGGGAGGACTCAATGAAGGCACATCTCAAACCGAGGAGTGAGCAGGGGGAGGGAGGACGGTAGCACGTCAGTGAGTCTGATGTGACTGCAGGGGGGCAGGGAAGCCATTCAGGCAGAAGCAGCCCTGTGAACCAAGGCACAGGGCAAAATGGCGTGAAGAATTACCAGTGCTCTCTGCGGCTGGAAGAAGACACGGGTCCCCCAACCACTCGTTATGCACAGAGCCAGGCAACAGCCCAGGAAGGAAAGCACGCATTGGGATGGTGTGTCCTTCCCGGCTGCACAGAAGGTGACAACTTCCCGTAGTCCCGTGGCCACGAAGCAGGCGTGTGGGCTCTGTCTCTTCTCAGAGACCCCCAGCCTCTTACCTCTACCCACTCATCTTGTTTCAGAATTGTTGGGAAAAAATGTAGTCTACCTTTCCTAGCGAAAGGTTTTAGAAGGAACAATGCCTCGAGGGAGTTGAGAAGCTCCGACACTGTGGAAATGCCACTGAACCCCTACGGAGGAAGGGCGGGTGGTGCAGGGTGCCATCCCTCAGGTGCTGGACAGGAAGTTTCCCCGGAGAAGCTGATTTTAGGTGGCCATCCACAAGAGTTGGAAGGCATGATGTGCCAGCCAGAGAAATTCCCATGGACGAGAAGACTGGGGGAACATGGACGCTAGAAGATCACTGAGGGCTGGCAGGTGCTGACTGAAGTGGCGGTGAGCATGTCATCACTGGAGGTTATGGGACGTGGCCGTTTGGAGAGAAGGCATAGGGGAGGCTTTCCAGATGGAAGTCAGGACAGGTGACCTGCAAATACTCATCCAACCCTGAGACGGTGTGATCCCAATCCCAATAAAAGCGGGGGAGTTTGGGCTACATTAAAGCGACCCTTGGTACACACCACACGCTCTCCTGAGTCTTACAGGCTGCGGGTAATAGGACAGGCAAGGCCCGAAGACTTCACAGAACAGCGAGAGGCTTCTAGAACAGAGGGCTTTGCTTCCAAACTTCTCCGAGCCAAAGGTACATTAGACCCTGCTTTGCAAACAGCCACCTGCCTCCCTCTCTGAGGCGGCACAGCATATGCTGGGGGAGGACACGGGCGGCCTGAGGAGCCACGACGTCTTCTCTTGCATGTTTTCCCAGTTAACTTTATTCTTGGATGCCTCTAAAGAGTCCCTCCTAAAAACATCACAGGGTTTGGAAAAAAGAGGGAGATTCGAGCAGTACTGGTAATTCTAAACTTGTCAAATGGAAAAGCTTCATTCCAAAACAAATGTTGTAGGGTTTTTTTGGGGGGGGGTGCGGGAAACTGCTAGCCAAATGTCATCTTTGCTTATTCTTGATAAACTTGCTAAAATGTCTCCTAATCCTCAAAAGGTTCTAAGCTATGTTGATCATCTTTTAAAATAAGGTCACTGAATTTAGAGAGCCAAGAAGACTGCAGTTCTCTGAATGTGTTAACACCGTCCCGCACCGCAGACCTCTCTGAGGTTAGACACTTTAAAAGGCTCCAGCCTGCATGGCCTTCTCTCAAAAGATGGCCAAGTGCACCAGACTTCGCAGTTCAGTGAGGGTTCGCCTTGAACTGGGTGTGACCCTATGACAGGGCAGGAACTGAGAGATTTAAAAAAAAAAAAAAAAAAAACCAGTGTCAGGCGACAGGAAAACCCCCAGAATTCAGTGACAGGAGAATTAGGTTCCTCTCTCTCATGCTTCACTTTTTTTTTGGTCACTAGGTTTTCTTGGCTTTACCTTATAAATGTGCCTCATTAATTTCTGCTCGCCCTGTCTACCAGTATTGCCCAGGTTCAGATTCTCGTCCACTTCCCTTTGGAGCCCACGCTCTGCAGAAAAACCAGGGTTGTGTTTCAGGGCCTGGCTTAGGGTAAGGCAAATGAGGTGCCCAGGGCACTGAATTCAAGAAGGCATCATTCTCAGGGCTGTGCAAAATACCAACCACGAACTTGCCTGCCCAACAGAGGCATGCCCCTTCTCTTTATATTTTGCACCTCAGGTAATTCTCCTGCCTCCTCCCACTCCTGGCCCTGTTCCTAAAAAGTAGCGAGCATCTCTAGTGCTCCACACGCCCCACACCACAAATGCCCTTGCAGGATCTCGTGGGGGGCTCCCTCTCCAGAGGCAACGGCCAGCACGCTCACAGTCCCACGCCAGATACCGGCAGGCCTTACCACACCAGACTCCCCTTCAGGAAACACCTACCTTCTCTTCATCCCTGCCCAAACCCCGAAGAGTCTCTCTTACGTGCATATAAATAAAGGAATATATATAAAATCTCCCGTCCATGTTTCCAGCATAGAAGCCTTCCCCAAAACCACTGCTTCATTCCCCACCCCCATGCTCCACTGCACACCTGTGTCTAATTCTATCCCAACACCGACCACAGGGCACTGTCTTTAACTGTGCATGTGGCAGTGGCTTGATGTTCTAATCCAGTGGGGACACACGGTGTCGTCCCAGGGAGGGGCCCCCAGGGACTAACAGGATTCCGAGCACACAGCTGCCTTCAACACCCGTTTGTTGAATACACGAACATGCCTTCTGTTCAACACATACCCTTAGTGTTCTTCCTTCTATCCTCTAAATAGGATCAACTCCAGGGTCCAGAGCAACAAGAAGAGACTTCCAATCGTGGGAGAAAGAACGAGACTGTTCAGAGCACAGGTTTGTCAGGTTGCTAACTTTGCCTCAGCAGCGTGATCTGGAGAGAGCCGTGATAGTGCGGACTGGCTGCCATGAGCAATGTTAACATGTTTGTTAAACATCATTGATAAAGATGATTAAATATTCCATTTCTGTTTACTTTAATTAACTATAATTAAAACATCACCGGGAGTCTGTGAAAGTCATTTGCATATACTGTTTGGAGAGGTGTTCAGTACGGTCCTGTCTTTGCAATTTGGAAGGCTCCGTAAGTGAGCTTCACTTGGCTTGATTCCGCCCACTCTCCTCTTAGACACAAGCCGGTATTGCGGCTATTTTAAAACTACAAAGTTCTTCCCAACTTTAGAACACAACACTGGCTTGGTAGAATACAGGATGATCCACAGAGAACACCGCCTAGAAAAATGTCTTGTGTTGAACTCCTAATAGCGCCAAGGAAAGTCTGGCTGGTTTTAAGGCTAGGCTGGGGAGGGGATAGCAGGAGGGGCAGACGGCAGCCTGTCTTCTGTTGTTAAGGATGCAGCTGCATGTAAGTCGGGGCAGGGCGGTTAGGAGGTGGGAGAGGTCTTGACCTGCCCCATCCAATATGGGAGCCATTAGCTACATGGACCTGTCTGAAGTTCAGCTAACTAAAATTAAATTAAATTTAAATTTCTTTGGTCTCACACTTTCAAGGCTCAACATCCACCGCCCAGTGCCCATGTACTGGACAGAACACTTCCGTCACCACACACGTTCTTCGGGGCAGTGGTGGCTCACAGACTAGCCTCCGTGGCCCAGTGAGCAACGATGCCCATTCTTCCCATTAGTTCATGCTAAATAAGCACACATTGAGTGTATTCTCATCCATCTTCTTGCAAGCAAGTGGCTTCCCTAAGAGAGGAAATAGTTTGTATGCTACAGGACCGGATGCTGCCATTAGAGGGTCCCTTCCAGTTAAAAATGAACATTATCATCACAGATACCCAGGTGGATCACTTAAGAGAGCCGAAGTGACGATGGCCACTAGGAATTTGAGAACATTTATAAAAGAATGTGGTGCCCAAGAAGGACCCCAAGGCAGGGGTAGGAGGGAGAGACGAAGCACTGAATGCATAGATGAGCAAACACGGAGGGAGATCCGGAGGTCTGCAGGGGCCAAGAAATCCAGCACTCCAGCCTGGGCCTGGCAGAGCGCTCTGGTTCCAAGGAGCAGCATGCTTAACCCCTTAGGAGGGGCGGCCATGCTCAACCCCAGCAGTGCCCCGTCTCCTATTCCCGATGAAAGGCATCAAGCTAACGCTGTTTGGTTGAAGTGATGCCCTGATAAATGCCAACTAGTGAATATTTCTAGGCACTTTCTCCAGCTAGACCCACACCCTGAGTCAGCACACTGTCCACTGCTTGCCCCTTCTATAGATCTGCGCTCACGTTTTAAGACAACACTAACAGATTCCGTCCTGGAAGGGGGGAACCAAAAATCCTAAGATCCAATCTGAAAGAGAAGCCAAGGGCATTCTTTTCCAAGCATTAGACTCGTTTCACATGAGGTGATTAGACTCTTTCCTGCTAATTGCACTAGAAAGAACTAATTAGGAAAATCTACCATTCAGCTAATGAGAGCTGGGCCCTTACTATCTCAGTGCTTAACTTCTCAGGTTGTAAAATATCATTTTTTTTCATGCCCCATGTGAGAAAGTTGTCACTGTGTTAAATTCCAGCAGTCGGGCTAGGCATTAAATAACCGAGGCAACATCTACAAAATGCCTGAACATGCTACAGCTCACTGGGGCTCCACCCAGGATTTCTTCCTATTTCAGAAGCGTAAATATGATAGATATCAAAGACCATTAACTAGCAGTGAAATAGTGAACTGGTAATGAATTCTGCCCCATTTCTCAGTGCAACCTTCTTAGTGCCTTTGTGCCTTTTATTACAGGGCCTGTTAATAATGCAGGATAAGGAATTTCACACGTAATGTTGTTACTCTGAGAAGAGTTCATTAAAAAGCAATGATATCACCTGATTGAGGCGCACGTCCCTGCCAAAGGTTATAGCATTTATCAGGAAGCTGATGGAATGAGAATAATGAAGAGCTAATAAATCAGAGTCCCTCATTGTACAATAAACTCATTATATAGTAAACAGTAGACATTACAAGTCAACATTGGAAAATAGGAATTCAGCCATAGCGTTAGGACAAGGTCTGCAGCAAAGTTTTCTTGGAGAGTAAGTTCAGGGGAGAGTTCTGGGTTTCACATAATTCATATATTATGTCCACTAAAGAAATGCCTCCACAGCTCAACACCCTTCCCAAAAAAGCACTTTTTCAAAAAAGTTTACAGTCCTCTTGGCAGAAGCCCAGATCCTATATGCTGCAAGATGATGTGTGAAATTAGCAGAAATGTAAATGTCAGAACTTCTGTTTTTGGAATGAAATGCTAGAGATTCTCTCTGTATCTCGGGTCCCCATTCCCTATCTCAAGGTAGAAAGTTTTCAAGAAGACAAAGATTCACATGTTCAAAGACATGGAGGATGCTGACATGAACTCCTCAATTTCCAACGAGGATCAAGAATGCAAATTAAACTCACCTTCCCGAACCGCCTCTGGAAAGCAAAGGTGCCAGCTGCCAGGTAGGCATGTTTCATATTGTCTGTCCTTAATGACTTATAACGTGACGTGAAGGGGTTTGGATTAAGGGCCATTTGGGGGGTCATTTGGCTGCTCGTTAGCACCTCTGAGTAGAGAATGTGGAGTAAGTAGTGGGATTCAGATCCTTCCACTGTGTCTTTTATTAACGATGTCAGAAAGGACTTGTCAGAGCAAAGGACTAAAGCAAATGCTTACAATAAGGTTTGAGAAAAATCTAGAGATTTCAGTTTTTAGGTATACTCCGCCCTCGGGCATACTTCTCCTGACAGTTATGCTGCATTCTTTAAAAAATTTTTTACTCCGGTATTTATGTTGAAATCATGTATTATTCTAAAATTTTTTTTATGTTTTTTACTTATTTTTGAGAGACAGAGAGAGACAGCATGAGCAGGGAGGGTCAGAGAGAGGGGGAGATGAGAATCTGAAGCAGGCTCCAGGCTCTGAGCTAGCTGTCAGCACAGAGCCCGATGCGGGGCTCAAACCCACAAACCGTGAGATCATGACCTGAACCGAAGCCGGACGCTTAACTGACTGAGCCACCCAGGCGCCCTGTCAAATCATGTATTATTCTAAAGGATCTGAGGTGACTATGTGGTGTGTGTGAACATGTGTGTCCCTGTGTGTGAATAAATGTTACAGGTAACAGGAGAGACAGACTAATAGCACAGTACAGTGCATGTGTTATTATCCCCATTCTACAGATGAGGTATCAGGGAGATGAGATATTGCTTGGGATTAAGCAGCTAAGTGACAGAACTGGGATTTCAAACCTGGCAGGTCCTATCTTCAACTTCAGATTACTTCTCTTGTCCTTCCAGAGTGTCCCTGGCATCCTCAAACCGACATACGTACGTATCAGCAGTATTCTGCTTTGAATTTCACCATAAGGCTTACCTATGCCCAGTATTATTTTTAAAGGCAGCCATCAAAAATTAATCAGGATCTCTTTGTAAGTAAGCGGTAGGAAGAAAAAAGATACCAAGACTTTTGTCAGAAGTTAGAGTCTCATTAATGTAACACAGAAGTGGGGCTAAGTTGGAACTGAATGGCTCTTCTCACAATCGTCTTAAGCCTAACTTTTCTTTTTTACTTTTCATCTTGACCTTCATTTTTCATCTTGACTCCTTCATGACCCAAAAAAATAAAAATGAAATAAAATAAAATCCACGCCCCATTCTCTACCCCATCTCTAATAATCTGAGGCCTAAAGCAGTGAAACACTGTATATAACACTGTAGCAAGTTACTAACCGAAGGGAAAACCTCAGGTGTTCGCTCTGGGCACCATGTGTAACAATTCAGGAGCTTGCTCTTTTCGCTGGTCAAGAAGGAAGGTTCAACATCAGTATTCAACAGGAATACCCGACTGGCATCTCGATTTCATTAATCTATAATCCTTGTTAATACAAGGGATGGCCCAGAAATGAGGACCGAAACAAATTCCAGGAAATACTGTTAACATCACATAATTAGAAAAAGCTACTGGAAGCTAAGACGCGATTTCAAACGCTGACTAAATCAACATGTTGTTTTGGAAAACAGAGGTTTAGGCAATACCCGATTTCCTAATCAGATTTATACAGATAGAGAAACTGACACTAGTTTACCAGCATAGCTCGATAGTGACAGTAACAAGCAACATTTAATGAAATACTTTGAAAGTGATTACGAAATTATTCCTTAGAAGCCAATCAATATTTATAATGTTATTACTTTTTTTTTTTTTAATGAGGAAACTGAGGAACAAAGATAGGGGCGAGGAGACGGCTTAGGTGGAATGGTCTGGTAAATAAGGCAGGAAAAGGGCCTGACCTCTTACTGATAGGGCCTTTTCGGGAGCTGCATGTCCTCTCCAAGGCCAACCTGGACAGAAACAACAGGACATCAGAGACACAAACACAGAGAGTTCACTCGTGAACTGACATCCTCCTAAACATTTCCCTGGGTTGCTCCTCACTGCATTTCAGCTGGACTCTAACTAGGATGAAATAAGCGTCTTGCACAGCAGATCTGGGGGTCACAGGTAGAAGGCACGACCAGAGTTACGCGATGCAGGAACATTTTCACCAACCTTTCCAACGATCTCCCATCACTGGGAGGAAACTTCGTCCCCTTTGTCAGATTTCCCTAGAAGACCGTCTGTGCTATCTGTGATATCGGCTGTGGCTAAACATCACGTGCAGCCATGATACCCTCTAATAGTTAACCCTCCAACATGTAATTAGGCATTCACATGACAATCAAAACCATGACTATATTTCATGTTTGCCTTCCCTTTCAAGCCCTCTACTAGAGGGGCACTTACTCTGTCAAATCTGCTATAGTAATCAAAACATTGAAATTACTTCTTTCCACACTAAATATACTGGAACTGGTTGTTTGATTAAATGTAGAGCAGAGAGTGCAATTTGCTAAATTACAAGTATTCTGAACATGTAAATATAGTTTAATTACTGCAATTAAAGAAGATTACTGGAGATTGGCAGATGGGAATGTAATGCTGTTTTAATTAGAGTTTTTAATGCACTGTAACATAAGCATAATATTAACCCTTTATCCCAAAAGAGGTAGCTGGTCTGTGAAAAATTAGTATTTAAAAATGTATTAGAGCTAGTGTGTCATAACAAGGGCTAGATGGAGTCACACTACCCTGGAAGCCACCGGGGAGGAGAATCACAACTTCTAAGAACAGGAAACTGAGGTGGACAGCAATGACACATCCGCTGCAGGGCCACTTACGACCACGGATGCGAGCATGCGCAAGCACACATGCACACACAGAGAAACACGTCTCTCACCGTCTCACCGGCTGCTTTTCATAAAAGAACCATGCATGTTGCCCCAACACCAAGGGCTGAAGGGACTTCCATGCCAGGAAATGTTTCGTGGAGTCCATGGTTGGCAAACACGAAAAGAGAAGAGTATTTCAAAAATGCATGTATTTAAAAAAATGCATTTATTCATCTCCGAGAAAACCACCGCACAGACACTCTACAAAGGGAGGCCACTATATTGTTATTATTCACCTTCCAGAACAGTACAGGCTACATAAAGTAATATTCCAGATTGTAAGAAGCAATCTTTGTCATCTTGAAAGCTATCACTTGCAACATTTTATCCATTTAAGTCAATAGCCTATTAGAAATTCTAATTGAAAGTTCAATAGTCGGCGTGGAGCCTTACAATAGAGGTTGCCTTTTGGAAAGCCATTTAAAGTCTTAATCTCTTTATCATTTGGTATTTTGAAGCCTAACTTTGTTCTTGTTAGGCAGATCAATGGCATTAATTTACAAAATGGGGGAAAATGTCACCCTTCATCCGTTAAGTCTCAGCTCAGTGAAGAGCAGCATAAGCGAATCTGATCACTGCTCTCCCATATTAGCAGCAAACGGTGCCATGGGAGGCTTGACCTACAAATTTTAATTACTGCATGAAAAATTCAGTTCCTGGAGATGAAGAGAGACTTGAGCAAAAGCAGGGCCCCACCTTGTGCAAGTCTGCTGAGTTTTAAGTCCTCAGGACTGGATTTCTGAGTCAGTGGCCAACACCACAGTCAATGAAAGGTGTTTACGATATCCAAGAACAAGTCACAAACTTCAAAACAAAGCAAGGCCAAGACCAAAGACATCGGGGCAGATAAGTAAGCCCCAATGGGAAAAGCTGTGGAAGAGAAAATGGTCTGTGTTACAGAGCGTACAGAATCTTGATGGGTCGTGCACTCACCGATCAATTGGAAACAAACAATCAAACAAAAAACCTAGACGTGGTCCATTCATGAAGCTAATTCAGTTAAGAGTTACAGCCTCACATACAAGCATCCCTATAAAAACCGGGGAGGCAGTCTCAGTGCTCTGCACTCAGGGGAAGGGATTATTTTTCACCCAAAATAAAAGAAATGGATTCGGAATGTGTAGGCATGATGGGTAATTGGTGGTGGCAGAAAAACCAATAAATAATAATTCATCTAAAAATTAAAGCCAGAAGTAGTAAGCAGTAGACTTAACCACTGCGACAGTAAGCAGAATTAAGGGGCAAGGCTATCAGTTTTTGTATTCTGGAAGCTAAGGGAGCCGACTTAAACATCACCACCTTATGTGTGGGTGGAAATACATGCATTTGTCAATGTAACTTTGAAACAATCACTCAGCACACATCCATGCATCTGTACTCAAACAATGGGATGAGCCTGTTACAGAGAAATACTAACAGTACTTATTACCCTATGGGGGTAGAAGCATGTTTGGGGGGAGGGGGATGGAGGCTTTTGCTTTTTAGTTTGGAAACTTTTTTAAAATTGCCGAATTTTTTAAAGTAACCTGTATGGCTTTCCGTATAGACAACAAACCAACTTGTTTAAAAAGAAGAAAAATAAAATCTATATTTGATGTTACAGCATAAGAGCTATGAGTCTTTAGAAAAAGAAAGACTTCTTTTTTTCTTTTAATATGAAAGAGAGCACTATTTGCTTCCAAAATTTAGACTTTTTAGTTTTAAGCTTACTTAAAAGTGAGGCTTACTCATTTACTTTCAAAGCTCGATACGGCTCCGGAATTGTGGTAACTGTCCCATCTCAGTTAATCACTTAACACGTCTGTACAACTTAAGTGGGGAAGCATTTCTGCGTAACTGCACACAGGACCCAGTACTGTGTCACGCACGTGGCATCTTTGCTAAGATGACTTGATGACCGTGACAGGGAAATACTGACCTGGCAACCATGGATGTGTGTCTGCATTTTTTCCACGCAGACACAGCTGCTGTTGGCTAAAGCTTAGAAGTCAAGTAGCTTTCTGATGACTAAATCATATTTATCTTTTTTGATCTCCATTGATCTCTACGTCCTTCTTATCCAAGAAATGCCTCACTGTCACCTCCTGCCACCAACAGCTAGAAGTGTGTGATGAAGTATCCTAATGAAAAAGCCATTAACATTTGTACCAGGTGTTTCTGGGCTTTTCTGCCCCTGCACTTAGGTTAGCAGTATGTGGGAAGGTCTCTAGAAAGGACAGAGGCTCCTGGTTAGAGAGCTAAACAGCCATATCCCTGATATGCCTTGGCCATTGATACAAGTGGGCCGGTCCATAGGTCAGGGCCCACTACCAGGAGGAAGCAGAATCCTAGGACTAACTAAAACAGTGTGAGGAGGGAACGGGGCTGGCCTCAGAACCCGGCAGGAGAGCGTGTGCAGTGGCAAACACCGAGCACACTTTAGGAGCCTGGCTTCCAGCAGAGCAGGACCCATCCTCTGTTGAGACTTCAGGAAAGGGCTCGGAGGCACACACAACAGAAGTCATTGCCATGAGATGGAAAAGAACACATGCTCAATATAAGAACGCAGGAGATGCAGAAACTCGGCTTCCCTGAAGTGTGGCATTTTCAAAGCCCACACATCATAACAACTCTGAATTCTGAGACGCCTAAACAGGAAGCCCCTGAGGTTCCATCTGTCTCCCTGGCTAGAAGGACAGCTGAGGAACCATGCTGCTGTCTGCAAGAGAGCTGGCAGAAATCACAGGAACCCTGGCCCGGGAGCTAAGAATGTGTAGTCGTTCCTCTCCCCCTCCCCCCCCCCACCCCTCCCAGTCTAATTTACAGCCCTGACAAAAGCTGTTGGCTTGTTATCAGGTCTGTCTCTGTGCATAACTGAAATGAACCACCAGAAAGAGTTGGCTCACTTCTTAATTTTGTTTTTATGCCTAAATTAAAAAAAATCATAGGATTCATCATCATGTGGTATTATAGAAATTTAGTATTTCCTTTGTTCTGCATGACACTTGACTACCAAGATTAAGAAGGGAAGATTGTCAGATGGATGTGAAAGTCAACAGTAGAAGTGGATATACACAAGTTAGAGAATGTGAGCTGAGATCATAATTCCTAGTCTGACTGGGCTTAGAAACCCTGAGGAGCTCCAGAATGTTGACCAGACAAGGCATTCTGGCATTCAAGGTCTTCCCCAGTGCACTCAGAATCTGCCCTTCCCAGGCATGTTACTAGTCTTCTTCTCTGCAATACTCTCTTCTAGTGACTTTATTTAGATTGTGCAGTCATGTCTGCAGACATGAGTCATATTCCTAGCAGTGTACTTCAGCTGGCCACTTACTTCTCCAGACTCTACATTTCTCCTTATTTATAGCAATCCTACTCTTTCTTTAAGATTCTACCCACCACACAATCAGCTCAAATAATGTAGGAAAGGATTTGCAAAACCCAACACCTTTTGATGAGAAAAACATTTTGAAAACTATCAATAGATAGGAAGTTCTTTAACACAGTAAAGAATGTTTCTGAAAAACCCACAGCTAACATTATACTCAGGATGAAATACTGAAAGCTTTCTAAGACCATGTCCAAGACAAGGATGCCTACATTCACGACTGCTACAAAACACTGTACTGGAAGTTCTACCCAGAGCAATTAGGAAAGGGGGGGAAAAGGCATCTATCTCTCTTTACAGATGAAATGATTCTATATGCCGAAAATTTCAAAGCTAATAAAATGAATTCAGTCAAGCTGCATGGTAGAAGACCAACACATAAAAACTGTTTGTGTTTCTCTATACCAGTAATGGAACTTCTTTCTGTCATCAAGGTACTGAGACACAAACATGAGGCCCAGGGGAATTCAGTGGCTGAGAGCAGGGGTCCACGAGCTGATTCTGGGGGTTAGGGTATATTTCTCACTATTCAGAAGGGCCTAAAAGGAGCCGCCCATGCCTCCACTAAGGCTACTTTAGGCTGGAAACATACCACCACAGTTATCCTACATATGCCTAGTGAATGTGGGTAGAAATAAAATGAAAATTATATGATCAATGTTATGTGCCCAATGCAGGTCAGAAGATAAAATGCTACAAATAGGGAATTAAGGAGGGGATGGTGAACAAAGGAGATTCTCACAGGAAGATGGCTCAGTCTAACACTTCATTGGATTCTGAAGGACACAGGAGGATGCCTGCAATATCCAAATCCATTAATTTCAGGGTGCTGAACTAGCTGTGCATTTATTCAAAAAGAAAACTCTCAAATGAAGAATCGAAGGTTGCAAATAAAAAATTCTGAGAACATGTTACAAGTTACCTTCTGCCATCCCTGAAAACCCCAGACCTTCCCTCCATGCTAGTACTACTATTCCCAAAGCAATTTTCTTTGGAAGAACCACTGTGTACAAGGCCAAACCTGAAGAATGTTCTCCATCTCCCCTTCCACCACAACCAGCTCTCCAAACTGCATGCATAAGGCCGACAGGTAGCGCAGCTCCTGAGGTTATTCTAGAAGCCAGTGCCCTCTAGACATATTCAGCCAAGTAGGCCTTTCAGAGGCTGGGGAGACACAGGGCTACACACACAAAGGCCTCCATTCGGAAACCCGTGAATGCCCCTATTATCCTAACGACTAAGCATGGAGCCGTGCCTTTCATGCCCACTGCCACCTGCGATTATCCTTTTATAGTTATTACCACGCACTTTGACGATCAGATTGTTTAAAGGCCTCAACAAGCGTGCTAATGTGACCCGAGGATTTAATGTGTCCTCACTGGTGCCACCCCAGTGAGCACACTTGTTTACTTTCTGCCAAGGGAGAAAAGAACTCCAACCTGGTTCAGAACAAAACACTTAAGAGTAAAACAGATCTGATCTCTTAGAAGTGACCGGAGGTCCTATGTCCAAGCAAATAGGAGATGCTGCATGAAGCAGAGACTGGGTCCCTGTCCTCTTTCGGCCAGCTCAAGGTCAAATCGAGAAAGGGACATGGCCAACCGTAGCCTTCTAGGGCCTGTGTGACTAACGGGGAAGTTAGGTGTAGGAGAAAGAAATTACACTAAGCACATGCTGAGAGAAAGATCCAGAGGAGTTTCCATGGTGATGCTCTGTACACATGTGCATGTACACACGTGTGTAAAGGGGCACTCTCGGAGTAAGGGAAAACCAAACACTGGTGGGGCGGAGATTAGGTGGCTATGGCAGCCAAAGGGGAGTTGTGGAATTATCCTGGTGCCCTGGGAGAAGCAGAGACGACCAATCAGGCCTTCAGGACACAGGCTGGCTGTGATAAAAAGCACAGAAAAAGGCCCAGGGGAGAGCAGAGCTGCAATCAGGTCCCTCTGGAGATGGGTGGAGAGGCAATCACGAAGCCTTGGGAGGACAGATCAGCAGTCCCTGGGGAGCCTCCTAGAAAGGGCCCTTTCAGGCAGAAAGGAGTCCATTCTGGGGCTGTGATTGCCTCTCCAGGCTTAGCCTGCTGCGCTGACCTTGAGGCTGGCCCCTGCCCATGGGGCAGAAAGCAGAAAGAGAAGCTAGAGACTTGGTCACCAAATGAATCAAACTCAAAATGTGTGCAAAATGAGCAGTTAGAGTTTTTAGTCACCATGGGGATTCTGCAGAGCTCAGGCCCGGGGCGAGGGTAGACGCAGGCAGATGGCTGGGGCTGCCTTCCTCCCCCTAACAGGATGCACTCTTTCAGCAGCGTGACAAGGCTTGCCATCTTTTCTTGTGTCCTTCTCAGGTGATGGATCCAGGAACTGGTCTACGGGCACTGTGCAAGGTCAGACAGCAACTCCCTAGCAGAGCTGGGACTAATGTCCAGGGCTCCGTCTCCTAAATCTGTTTAGAATCTAATTAGGGTTGGGGTATGGTGACGAAATTCTACACTAAGCATTCAGCCACTCTAAAGTATCTTCTTCTACCTTATGAATGTGGTAGTTCAGCTTTGCCTTTGTCACTTGAACTAGGAGAACAATAAACCGAGCGAAGCCTGTGTCTAAGACACACTGGGAGGGGAGGAGAGGGGACAGCCCAAAGACATGGCCACCACCCTTCCTCAGAAGTCCTGTGGTAGTGGGGTTTGGACTTTGTACTTCTGCCCAGGGGAAAAACATTTTAAGTAAGCTCTTACATAGGAACCCGGATATAAAACAGATGCAAGTGCAGCTACCCTGGGTGAGTTGCAGATGCGGGAGGGCATCACATACTCGTGCCCCCCTCTCCCTCTCCTCGCCACCTGCTCCGTCAGCCTCTGAGCACTAGATGGGGGTCAAATCCTGCAGCAGGAGAAGAGACAGTGGCCCTAGGTGCATCTCTCTCACGCTGTGTGTTTTCCTCTTTGGCTCTCCCTATGCTCATGGGTAAAATGAGAGACTAAATAGGGCTTGCTGGGTTTCAGGGTCCTTTCGACTTTAAAATCATCAACTTCTCTACAAGCAAGAACAGAGGAGAGAATAAATGCAAGTTTTCATTCGACACAACAGGAAGAAAACTAAGGAACAAAAATATACAAGGCAACTGGGTCATTTCAGTCCCTGCTCACAGCAAGGTGCCATTTTCCGGCTTTTCCTCAATGAGACTTTCTCACTTCTTACTATCTCTAATGACCATCAGCAGTATGGCCATCTCTCCTGGTTTTGCCAACCAGTTCTGGTGCCAGAGTGTGACTTTTTTCTGTCTTTTACTAGAATGCGAACTTCATGGGTTCCATAAGCAGGATCAGGGAGGCCCTTCTTTTACCCAGTAAATACAAAAATATTTTCGGTGACAACTACATTAAATGTGTGTTCTTCTATATCGATCTGGTCAGCATGACTGAAAACATTCATAAGAACCCCACACCCTCATCTGCCCAGAGTCAACACAACTGTTTTGGCCACACTAGGTTCCATTCGGAAGCCAATGCTTGATGGCATTTTTCAAAATGTCCTGGCTAGTTTTCAAACTTCTCAACGTCCATTCTCATCACTATTCGTAGACTGGTCATAACCTCAACCGCCAAGGGCTCTCCCCTTGGTCACCGGCCAAGTACAGGTACCAACAAATAGCAACTCTTTTGTTCAGTGTGGGGCTGGAAGGCCTGCCTTTATTCCTGTCACCCCAGGGCACACAGCCTGACTGTGCCATGTCCCCACTTTGCCCCACATTTCCCCCCTAGATTTTGACTTAGCCATGCTGGCAGAGTAACAGACTCTGCTTTGACTTTGTAGAATCGTCCATACTTAATTGGGAAGTGGGTTGTTGTAACTCTGTCAACAGGACACGTTCAATGACACCGTATAACCATTTTTCTTCAGAAGGCACTACCAGCTGGTCTAAGCAGTCAAATAAGCACAGCTATGTGGTATTCTAGCTAATGAAATTAAGTGTGGCACAAATATACACGTGGCACACAGAATTCACATTTACATCTCCAGCAGGATTTTCCTTGTTGATATGGAAGGTATTTGGGTTGCGAGATCAGGACTGTGGTATGAGTGGCTGGTTGTCCTGGTTTCCAGATGACAGTGATTGCTCACATCCGGGCCAAGCAGGAGAATTCCATCCTCAGTACCCTGACGGTTCCCTTTTCAACCTGTCTGCGTACCCCGCGCCCTTGCGTGCTCATCTTCCCCTCCCCGGGGCCTGTTTCCTCAGTCTACCCTGGGGTCACCCAAAGCTCTGGCTGTATTACCTCGCCGTGCTCCAGATTTCTCTTTATCCTCATCTCTGACCCCTTTCAACCTCCCAATTCTGCTTTCTGGTGTGATGAGGCTTAAATTAGACCACACGTGTAAAGACTAGAATAGACACCCCATGAATATTCGTTCTTTCCAACATCTATTTCCTTTCCTCTTCTTTTGCCTGTCCCAGGCTCTGCAATGGGCTGTGGACCAGGCTCACCTGCAAACTCAGGTCTGCTCATTTCAGAACCAATGCCAAGTGGAGAAGCCATCTATCTGAGTGCCACCCTCACATATGGGGAGACATCTGTTGTTTCTGTCATCTCATCCTTACAATTGTCTTGGTAAAATGATACCCCAACTTTCCTTTGGAAATATTCTTGCTCCAACTTTCCATTACTGTGGGATCAAGTGCAATTCCAGTTGCAGATGGGGCTCTAATTGGTTTAAGCCGGGGAGGGGAGAGGGTGATGCTGGGAGGCACCCATGCAGGGTCTGTATTTGGAATCAAATCAAAGGAAAGCAGGACATGTGAAGTACTCAGATTGGAAGAGTGAACACAGCCAGGGTTTGGAACCATCATCTGAGCTCTGGACTAGGTGGAATCAGGGTTCAGCAATTCCTGGCCCCGTACTGTCTCCCAAGGTGCTTACTGCTGTGAGGTACCCTGACAGGGGTGCTCCTGGTATCGGCACCTACCTGTGTTTGCTCTGAGCACCTGAGGGCTTCAGACTGCCTCGCTGTTCAGGCCCAGGGTCCTGATGTCCAAAGGGTATGTCTTGCGTGGGGATGGAACAGTCCGTTTGCATGGATTCATCTAATACCCACTCATCCCTCCTTAAGAAGCCATAGCTTCGTGGAGCCCACCTGCGCTATGGAACAATCTGCACTTAATGTGCCTGGAAGCTTCCAGTTTGGAATTTTAGAAACATTAACCATGGCTAGCATTTATTGTATTTATTGTGCCCCCAGCATGGGGAGGGCGCTAAGTGTTTTATAGACACCCCTCAGTTAGTCCTTTTAAGGATCTTATGAATTATATTCTGTTATACCCTTTTCAAGGATGAAGAAACAGAAGCACTGACCTCTCAGTGCTTAGCTAACTTGGCTAACATCTTCTAACAGGTAAGTAGCAGGGGGTGGTATTCAAATCCTGCCAGTCTGACTCTGGAGCTACACCCCTGAACCACTATGCTCCACTGCCACTCTCAAAGTCATGCCTCCATTTCTTCTGTTTGGCTCTCTTAAAAAGATGTAAGACACTTTTCACTTGCTTCTCATTTATCTTGAACACACACTCACCATTAGAGAAGTCCAAAACATTGAAGTGGCAACAAATCATTTGACTTCCAAGTAGGCAGACAGTGAATATCAGTGAAGTCATCTTTCTGTGACTGCTTTCTGCCCGGGTGTAGGCTACCTTAAGTGGCTGCCATTTCTTGGTGCTCCAAATAAAGAAAGCTGGGACTTTAGCAGCCAGGGGCTAAGAATGCAGGGGACAAAATCCACCAGGCTGGCAGAAAGATTATCAAAGCATACCACAGAGGCCTTATCCTCCACCTCATCCACTGAAATGCCATTCCCAGTACATTTGGAACATGTAACAGTTGGCCAATTCAAAATACTTTCCCTTCTGTTCATTTTATCAAGTGTTTGGTGAGTCTCTCCCACAGGAATACACACTATAATGCGTGTAAAAAATTATCTCTACAAAGAATTTTCTTTCTTCCTTAAAAAAAGGGTCCAAACTCAAGCCTTTGCAGTAAAGGGCAATTTTGCTGGTCTGATAAATCTTGTAAATCCAAAATGTTAAAACAAGACAATCAAATTAGATCTAAAGATTAAATCAGTCTCCGAGTAATCCTTGAATTTACTACAGTTGTTGAATATCCCTGCTAATTTGGAGATTAAAATGCTCAACACAAAATTCATTTTTTTCCCTAATTGGATTGACCACGTAAGTTTTCTGGGGTTCATGGGAACATTTCATTTTCATAAAGAGCATCTGAAACAAAGAACTTCATTATGGAGATGCTTCATAAACTGTAGGGCAATGTTCTTAGGGAACAAACACATCATAATAAATTATCTTGAACATAACTGCTTTTTGTGACATAGTTGTACATTTACTGGATATGTTTCAGGAAACAGTGTTTCACTTCAGACATCTCCCAACTGCCTGGATATTTATTTGGCCGCATACATTTTTTTCTGCTCTATAAATTTTTCAAACTTGGAAGTGCCCAATTTAGTCACTGTGGTTAGAGACTCTGTATGTTTGGAGTCGGAGAGAACACCCAAAGGTGCTCCCAACTCCTACAGCAATTTAGTGGCTTGCAACCAGAATTTCAAAACATAATGAAATAAAAAAGATTAGAGTGCAAATACCCCCTAACTCTCTATTCACAAGTACTAAAACAACCCATTTATAATGGGGTTTAAGGGAAGCCAACAAGAGTCTGTTACATTTATGGAAAAAAGAAATGACCAGGAAAAAAAGGACCTAACTCAAAGCTATTCTCATATGCAAACATGTGCAATCTTGGTAATGGGATGTTTGGAAGACATTCTACATTAAAGGAGGCACTATATATACATATATATGTATGTTAAAGGAGGCTTAGTTGCAGCCACATGATTATGGACCTGTATCCCCTCTTCACCCTCTTGGCCTTTGCCTAGCTGGGACAACGTCTTCGTTCCTCAAATTTTATCACCTCTTAAGTGTGAATAATACTGCCTATGTTACAAAGTTGTGAAGATAAAAAATAATACATATAAAGAACCAAGACTGGTGCTGGTATGCAATCATTCATATGTTAAATGCCATCATGTTGTTAAAATACACTCGCCAGGATCCAAATTAAGACAGCCATTGTAAGGTGCTTACTGCCCGTCTTTGCGAAGCTGGTGTCATGTTGGCGTTTGGAGTCCCTGCCATCCCATCCCTGGAGAAGGATGGGGTGGAGGACAGACCCTGGCCCAAGCGCACTGATTCTTCCTCCTCTACCCGTCCCAGTGGGACCGTCAACTCACAGCCCGTGGATGCTTTTGACACGAGATTTTTCAGTTGGCCCCTCCACATCTAACACTAGCATTTCCAGGGGACTCTGGAGCCTCCAGGCTGCCAGCCTTGGTCCACATTCACCATTTCTTCTTCCTTTTTCCTCCCCAGGCCCACTTCCTCTGCCCAGACTACCACTTTGCAATTCTGTTAGCTGTCTCTTGTTGAATTTATATGCTAGACTATTTACTTACTCCTTGAGGATAAGGACTGTTGTCTTAATTTTATCCTCTGGTATTATACAGCACACAGTAGGAGTTCAACAGATATCTGCTCAAGAAGTAAGTAAGCTCTCTAGATCTCAGTTCGATAAGCTGTCCCTAATCATCTCCATAAATGCCATGATCTGAAATAAAGACAGATGTAACTTACGTTGGGAGGTCTGGCTTTTGTCTACGTTCTATGACGGATCGTCAACTTTACTCTCAGGGAATAGTTCTAACACAAATGGGAAGGTGGTCTGCACAGTTACGGCCAGGTTTTATGAACCGTTGATGTGATTCCCGTCTGTACACAAACGTAAGGGTCCAAAGATGATATTGGGGCTGAATGAAGAATGCTCTTTTCTGACACCAGTGCCTTTCTGAAGATGCCGCCATATGACCTCTGTGGCTTAATTTCTCGTTTGGACTGCGGCTCACTGTAACAGCACTACTAACAGGGCAAAGTTTCTAGCTGACTGCATATAGATGTTGAGGAAAACAAAAAAGAAACTTCCTGCATTCCAAACTGTGTCAAGTCTTTATTTCACCTAAAGCAATATGGAGGTTGAATAATTAATAAATGATCAAAACGCTTAGGGACGTGGTATAAAAAGCACAGCTAAGCAAGTCTTAATGAGCAAGTTTAGGATAATTTGGTCTATGGATTGAACAAGAGTTTTCTTTTACTCATTCATTCATTCACCATTCACTTATTCTTTCATCTGGCTTTCACAGTAAAAGAAAAGCTCCCTCAGGGAAATTTGCAAAGACCAGTTACTTGGGCCAGAGAGAAGGAGGAGATGAAGGTATTACAAATTTATTAAGCCATTCATTCAACAGACATTTGCTCCTAAGGTGCTAAGGATTCTGGATTCTGGGCCCTGGGAAGACCAAGAAGAATGAACAAAGACTGAGCAAATACACCTGCTGAGCTAGGCGGAGACCTGATTTTGTTTTTACTAAAACCCTGACAACAGTAAACACAGGAGGGACTTAGCAAACACAAGTTTTAATGTCCACAGGTTTTCCTGACTTCTGCTACTACTCACTCCCTGTCTCACCACAGTAAATTCTGCTACTAATGCACTGGAAACTATTTTTTTTAATGTCACCAGGTTAGCTCGGTTGAGACACCCTAAGGAAAGAACGAGGGTCAAGTGCTATTGAAATTTCTGGTCTGCGCCCTCACGTGTCTCCTTTCATTAAAACAGAAGTGCCAGTCTGAAATAGGATCAGTGTGGTCGGTGGATATACTTGGCAGCATCCCCAAACTCACAAATCCCTCAGCTTATTTAAATAATGCAGACCCTAAAGATTAAGGCTGTCTCGTGTTCAGGAGACATCAGGACGGAGGTCACTTGGGCCTCAATATTCCTTTCAGTAGTAACTTGATGCATCATACTTTTTTTTTGCACTTTTATTATATCCTACCAGATTTTATTTATTTAAATTCCAGAATCTTTTTGCTGACATGGCAAGGCAGAAGCAGAAATGTTTTGTGACACTTAAATGAACCTGTAAGTGGACACTTGTTCTATAAATCTTGGAAATGCTACGTTATGCCGTGGAAACCACTTTTACAGGCTCCTTCTGTCCTGTTTGAAAAAAGACAGTACATAAAACACCCACTTTCTTTCCCAGCAGCACCAAAGTGGCATCAACAGACACAGTGCATTTTCGTGCGGAATGAACACAAAGTTCAAATCAAACACCAGGGATGTAGATGTAGCAGTTTGCTGAGTGGACGAGGGCAGTGAGATGTTTTAATGGGGAGGGGGGCTGTGTCCTACATCTCTAAGAACACTTCCCGGAAAACCGCACTGCCTGCTGACATTCCCAGACCCCTGCCCTGCCCCTCAGCAACAAGCAGCCCTCCTACCCCGTCATCCCTCTCCCCTGGTTCTTACTGTCACAACACCGAGAATGTGACATAGAACTCATGGCCCAAAAGTGCTCTCTGTCAATGACGTGGGGGTGCCCTGAAAACGCCTTCCTGCTGTAAACTCATCCAACCTGAAATGATGGCTTTAAGACACAGGCCCATGCTTTTAGGGTCTCAGGGTCATCGTCAATGGACGGCTGTACTTGGAAGCTCTTCTAGGCGAGGCTTCACCCTGTCCTCAGTTTCCCTGTGTAGCAAGTTGCTCCTGCCCATGTTCCCTGTACACTCTTCATCTAGCCTCTGCTCTGACTCACGTCTCCGTCCCCCACACCGGTCTCTGCAGTGTCCTCCTAATTGGCCTCCAGGGCCCCCCGCTTTCTGTCCTTCTGTCCTATGTTCTACCTGTGAATTAATCATTTTCTTTTTCTGTGCCCCTCAACCTTGCTAACCTCCTGCGCATTGCACTATATGAATGAGTTCACCCGATAGCTCTCCAGCATTAAAATCTCTAGGTGACATGAATAATACATTGATAAATCACACAGGAGCCAGGGAGCATCCAATAACCCTTGAAAGAGTTTAAAAATACTGAAGTGGTAAGAACAGTAATTCAGCCACCTTACCCTCCTCCCTTTCACCATTGCTGCTCGTAAAGGCAGCAAGAAGTCATGACTGCTACATTTTAGAAGTCTCAGGGGTGACTAGGTGGCTCAGTCGGTTAAGCCTCTGACTTTGGCTCAGGTCAGATCTCACATTCGTGGGTTCAAGCCCCGCATCAGGCTCTGTGCTGACAGCTAGCTCAGAGCCTGGAGCCTGCTTCTGGTTCTGTGCCTCCTTCTCTCTCTGACCCTCCCCCCTCATGCTCTGTCTCTCTCTGTATCAAAACTAAATAAAACATTAAAAAAAATTAGAAGTTTCACATTCTCCTTGGTTATCAAGTAATCATGGTTCAACCCTGGAATTCACAAGCTAAATTAACCTTTTGGAACCTATACTGATTTGATTCAATAAAATTTTATCTAGCACTGCCCACCTATGTCTACACTGTGCTCAGCCATAGGGATTTGCCCATAAATAAGACAGATTCAGCCCTCCCCTGTAACCAATAGACAGTAATGACCTTAAAAGCAAGAGCCATGTCTTGGGTCTTGGGTACCTCTGAGTCAGGCAAGGCACCAGCCTGTGAGAACACTTAGGAGGCCCTCAGTGTTCCAGGTTTTCACCTACAAATAATTTTCAGGAATATTTAGGGAATAGTAGGACCAACTTGGCAGACTAGAACCTCCAATTGAGTTCAAATCTTGAATCTCTCATTAACTAAACATGCAACCTCAGCAAAGAACTTAACTTCTCTCTTTCAGTTTCTCAAATCGCAATGGGAAATCAGCAATAATGGATTCTTCTGGGAATTAAAAGGGTTAATGCATTAAGTCTTTAAGATGGTAGTTAATGTGGCACAGGTGCTCAAAATATTAGGTATTATTTTCAATGCAGTGTTCCTATCATATTGTTAGAAAATGTTTCTCCACTAGTTGAAGAAACATCTCTTTCCTATGACAAATAATGAATTCATTAAGACACAATCTGCATCACAAGGTTACAACCTTGCCCTGCAGTGACAACTAACATGAAAAAGGAATGTGCATGGGGTGCCTGGGTGGCTCTGTTGGCTAAATATCTGACTTCTGCTCAGGTCATGATCTTGTAGTTTGTGGGTTCGAGCTCCACGTCAGGCTCTGTGCTGACAGCTCAGAGCCTGAAGCCTGCTTTGGCTTCTGTGTCTCCCCCTCTCTCTGCCCCTTCCCTGCTCGTGCTCTGTCTCTCAAAAATAAATAAATGTTAAAAAAATTAAAGAAAAGAAAAAGGAATGTACAAATGCTCTTGCACACACATACGCACATACACGTATCCATTTGTACAAAAACAAAAACAAAAACAAAAAACCCAAACCCTTCAGTAAGGGCTTTTTTAAAAAAAAGGAAGACAAGCAGGATGAAAGCTGTGCTCAGCAGCAACCGTTCCCAGTGTGACCTGGGAAGTTTTCAGCTTCGAACGGGTCAGATCAAGCATTCCCCAGTGGTGTTACCTGGGGATCTGTCACTCAGACATCAACCCCCTTCCACTGGCCTCTTTGCACATAGAACATGCTGCCAGATGCAGAAACATCACTGTTTTCTTGCCTGGAGCGCTGAGGGTCAGGGGTGGGGAAGAGAGTGTGAGGCACGGGGAGGTGCGGGCCCTTTCTTGTGTCCACAACAGACTTGCATTACAAAGCATCAGGTTTTCCGGGGACCGGATTCCAGTCTTGTACTAAGTTTGGCAAGATTTTGAATTCATCATCAGTCTTGTACTCGATTTTGAGTTTATCAAAGCTGGTCTCCTTAGGACCAAAACACCGTGTCAAGAATGCAGACCTGGTCCTTGCAGTACTGGCTATAAGCGTATGGAGGGTGGCCTCACAGGGGCTAGGTGGGGACAGAAGGCAGCCTGTCGATGCCCTGTGGACACCCCCTACTTATCTGTCCAATCCATTTTCCTCTTTTAATAAGCTTCAAGTGACAATGAGGATCAAGGCATAGACTATTCTACACTGAATTCTGTAGGATATATCAAGAGCTAACTTCTGTTTAATCAACCACTTATCACCAAAGCAATTCTTTGGACATTATGTCTTACTATACTACCGATGTTGCTTTATTTTATGCTATATTTATTCAGCATTTAAGGAGTTCTAACTTTATGCATAGCACCAGCCATTCTTCCTGCTCTACCCCTGAACTACAGATTGGCTACGGAACCTTCAGTCCAAAGTTCACACAGAATAGAAAAGGGGGCCATCGACACAGGCAATGACATGATCGGATGTGCACAGCTTTAGGAAGAATATTTGCAACAAAATAAAGGTGGGGGAGGGCTCTGAAGGCCAGAAAAATAATCTAAGCTGGAGGTAAAAGGATCCTTAACCATAACTGTGGCATTAAGAACGAAAAGTCCAGGGGCACCTGGGTGGCTCAGTCGGTTAAGTATCTGACTTCAGCTCAGGTCATGATCTTGCAGTTCATGGGTCTGAGCCCCACATAGGGCTCTGTGCTGACAGTTCAGAGCCTGGAGCCTGTTTTAGATTCTGTGTCTCCATCTCTTTCTCTGCCCCTCCCCCTGTCTGTCTCTCTCTCTCTCAAAAATTAAAAATTTTTTTAAAGAATGAAAAGTCCAGACCCAAGGACCCAGGGCATGGGGCGTGGCTTGTTGACTGACTGGATTAGAAGGTAAGAGAGAGAGGAGGAGTTAAAACAGTTATCCTATCTCAACCCTGGGCGGCTGCCAGGCTGAGTCGGGGTAGAAGAAATCTGCTTTGGGAGAAAGGAATGAAGATTTCTATTTGAGAAAGGCATCTAGCAGGTGGCTGAGGATGTGGCTTTGAGGCTCCAGAGGGAGGCCAGGGACAGACAGGATAAAGATGGAAAGTGAGGGCATGGCAGTCAGAGAAAAGAAAGCAAAGTGAGAAGCAGTTAGCTAGGAATGAAGCTAAGCACTTGTCATGGGTTTGCTAATTTTATCCTCACAACCCTCTGAAGTAAGTATGAGAAAACATACTCAGAAAAATCCAATAACTTACTCAAGTCTCCACAGCTACAGAAGTGGTGGAGCCACACTAGGATCTGACTTCAGGTCTATGCGACTCTCCTAGCCGTGCTGTGAAGTAACATTCTCTACTGACACGGGGGTCTTCGAGAGCTGAGGAGAAAGACGGCCGGGCCGGAGGGAGGCAGCGAAAAGGATCAAGAGGGCGGGCAGAGTCAGGAAAGCCATGGTGACAGAGCTCCAGGAGAAGCAGGGCACCCCCCAGGCAGAACGCCGCCCAGTCACCAGACTTTGCTCAGAAAGCCACTCGTGGGTGCTAAGAAACAATTTTCTTAGCACAACAGGATATAGTTACTTCTTCAGGGGTTTCTTCTTGAAAGGAGGATGGCAAGTACAAAATCTCCACACTTTGAAAGAAAGGAGAGACCCAAGATAGAAGTAGAGGTTTAGTTTTTAAGGACTGGGGAAAACTCGCTCAAGTTCATTAGCCAAGAGGGAAGGAAGTGGTGAAGGAGAGGAGAGATAATAAGACAAAGGGAAATAAACGACTGATGTGACAAGGCCTTGGAGGTTGGCTGAAGAACATGGTTTTGACCTTGGGGAATGAAAAAAATGCATTTTGTTCTGACAGCAGAGGGAATGATGCAAACATGAATAATGATTCTGACAAAAACTCTTAAATGCAGGAGACAGAAGTCAAGGATGATCTTATTGGAGATCCTTGACGCTCTTGGTAGGACTTCCATGGATAATGAGGTGGAGACAGAGTCTGGACCAGAGGATTTCAGATGAGAGGGAAAAGTCTGGAGCAACTACTCTAGGCACTGAGAAGGAGTGACTCCTTGGCCCCAGAGTCCAGCCAGAGCTGGGCATTTGCATCCAATACAACTGGAGTAGAAAGGTGATTTTCTCCAGCAATGTAACCTATGCCCGTGTCAATCTGGGCTGAGAAGAAAGCACACGCAAGAGCATCCACATGCGCACACATGTCACGGATGAAGATGGCTATCTGTGAAACAAGGCTGAATTTTCATTCCACCAGCTTTGTGTCCAGGGGATCGTTACTCTCCAGAGAAGAGTATGTAGGAGAGAGACCAAACACCAGTGTGCAAAATGGGGGTCATCTAGTGTTATTTGTAATTTATATGAGTATGCAACAGTCTATCAACATGTAAATGAAGGCACATCTGCTCCGAGTGTGGGCATGAGAGAACGTGGAAAGGGAGGAAGCCAGCAGGAAAGGGGGAAAGTGGGTTCCCTCTTGTCCCTAGGAGCTGAGGGGCTCCACCCTAATGGGAGTGCTGTGCATTTATCATTTTAACAAGAGGAAGGACAAGGAAATGTCCTCCTGCTTAAACAGGAAGCAGGCTCTACCAATATTAACCCGAGGCCTGCCATTATCTTCCTGAACTATCGCTCCCACGAAGGAAGAGGTGCAGCGTCCAAGAGCTAACACGCAGCTAATGAATTCCGTAGGAGCTCTGCAAGGGCCTCTGCTCACTGCTGGGTAGCTGAGCTCCAGGTTCACAGTCCTGCCCACCCCACATCTCCACGGGAGGATAAGCAGGGCCAATGAATTCCATGCCATGCCTGGTTCACGAGGCTGGGAGAAAGTCTCTGCAATTTAAGGCCACTGCTGAGACATTACCTACAAGGCTCCTTTTCCATGAATGTTACATTCAACAGGAGGACCCAGCAGGCCCCGCGGCTGATTGATGCTCCAAGTACTAACCGGCTGTCTCAGCAATGAGAGCATTGACCACAGCCTAACTACTGTGAGTTCATCCATTTGCTTATTATCGGGAATTTTCTAGGTATTTGCCAATTTCAGCAGACTCTAGATATTTGCCAATTTCAGCAGCCTCTCCAGGTGAAATAATCACTAAAACATTTAAGATCAACGACTGAATGGCCAATGCCACTTACTAATTTCACAGGGTGGTGGGAGGCATGTTTACTGAAACCAGGAGTCTTTAGACCTACAGAACATTTCTGCCTTTCTTAAAAGCAGCCTGAAGGTGACTCCAAGTACATGAAGTCCATTAATCAATGTCTTTAACCTTATAATAGTCATGCTTAGTAACACCTCTTTGGTGGTTTCGATGCACTTGTGAAAAGACTATTTCTTCTAATCCTTAGCACCTGGTGACATGTGTGGGGTGGGAAGAACAAGTCTTATCCTCTTCATTATATTGATGAGGAAACAGTCGATCCCTGCTTACTGTCACCAAACTAACCTTGACTCCTTGTTGAACTGGTGGCAGTTGGAAGTGGGGGAAGTATCTTTACATTTTAAAACACCGACTATAATTTCATATGAGTATCTGTAAGGAAACTTCTTATGTTGAGCCTGAGCATGCTGCTTTCTAATTACTCTCAAGCGGTCTTGTGTTTTTTCCCCTCTGAAACAACAAAGTAGAAATGTAATTCTCTTACATCAGAGAGCTCTTTAGAGGTTCTTTTAGCTCCAAATCAATCATACACACAATGGCAGCAATCTGATGCTCTCTGGAAATTTTTTGATACATGAGAATGTACATCAAAATCTATTTTATTCTAGTCCTGCGCTGTCCACACCATTAGCCACAGGTGGCTACCAGAACTCAAATCAATAAAAATTAAAGAGTAAAAATTCAGGAACTAGTCACAGTAGCCACATTCAGCCACAGGTGACTCGGGGCTGCCCCATTAGTGCTGAGCATTTCCATCATCACAGAAAGTTCTGCTCGACAGCACTGTTCCAGACCCTCAAACTGCCTTTGTCTGAACCTCTGGCCTTCACACTGGTCTCCCTGGAGGGCTGTCCTTTGCTGTCACCTACTTTCAGTATGACCTTTTCAAAGACACGATTTTATCTTTTTTGGTTTTTTTAAATTGTGAGTACTGGTGGAGGACAAAAAAAAAGAACCCCTTCCCCACATTCTGCCAGCTTAGAAATATTTAATTGATTTGTGAATTGGCTGATAGGGTTTAATATTCTCCTCTCTTCAAATCTAAACCCAGCTTCAGGCCAAATCACTGCCTATATTAAACACACAAAAACTCTTACTATTAAAATGGAAGTAATAGTTCTTTTACTTTGACAATACACAGAAGGTAGACCTCATTTCTTTACTTTTAACTTCTGGGGAGCCTGGGCACAAGGTAGGAAGGAAAAACAACCCTCATTACTGACCCTGAGAGAGTCTTCAACACTCTCTCATTGACCCTGACTAGCCTTTGCTTCAGCATCTTACCCAGTTACTTTCTAAACTTACACAACTTGAACACTGATGACATAGTTGCCGAAACTAGAAAATATTAAGGCACAGAGGGACCGCTGAGATGATCTAATCTGAGTTCCCCATCTGACAGGTGACTAGAGGCTCAGATGTCAGCCCCTGTGATCTAGAACCTGGTCTCCAGCCCCCAGTCCAGGGCCCTTCTAGCTAGCCCCTGCTGCTCACACAGCTGCACCGAAACATCAACTTCACTTTCAAGATTTTGTTCGTTTATGTCCCTCCCCACCACAGCCCACCTTCCTTTAATGACACCCCATCCTCCTAATTCTGGTAAGCTGGAACACATCCTTCCAAAGTAGTCAGGTAACCCTAAGGTGAAGTGTCCATACATCACAGACAGAAGGTAAGAGTTGATGCAATACCGAACCTCCTTCCTCTGATTCTCTTTTTAGAAAGTTTTCTGATAAGCCCTAGAATGGATTCAGGGTCCATTTTCAAAGCATTTGCATCACACTGAGGTTAGCTGCAGCAGCACCAAGAAAGGGGGAGGCTTTACAAATGCTCTGGTTGTTGAATCGCTGGACTGTGCACCTGAAACGAATGCAACACTCTATGGTAACTGTGCTGGAATTAAAATTCTGGAAGTTAAATGTAAGCAAACGTTCCCTGGCAATACGAGAGCGGAGAATGGAGACACAGGATGGAGAATGAAGCTGATGACGAGGAAGCTGTGTCAACAAGGACACCCAACACCCGAGCATTTAGGGCGGCCCAGATGGTGGCGGGAGGTCTTCCCTGCATCATCTCAGTACCTCCTCCCACCGGTGACTCAGGGGATCCCTGCTGTCCCCGTGACACAGATGAGGAGAAGGGACCAACAGGCTTTGTGTCCCATCCTCAGCCACTAAACCACCAGCCAAAACTTTAGAGAAGCTGGTGGACTGAAGCGCAACTTCTAGAAACAGAGCACGTGGCTCACAGAGGCCTTTGGAGAAGGAGAACTGGGCGGACAGCTTTTTGAATGTAAATATTTTTTAATGGAAGACGAAATCTAGGCTCAGTGAACTGGAGTGTTTAACAAAAATCAAGAGAGCCAGACTGAGAAAAGCTTGCCACCTTATTTTAAAATGTGCTTTATCTTATTTGTGTAACATTTCAAGACTTCTATTATAATAAAATCACCTCGGCATGACAAGCTTTCTAAAGGAAAAACAAAATTACCTTCTGTCGGTTGTACGAGGAGCCAATACAGCAAAAGAAAGCTGTGTTTGGGGTTTTATTTCCCTCTGACGTTCCTGCAATCGGTCTTCTGGACAGACTGAGGACCAGGGGAGAACACAGAGGGGAGCGCAGGTCTTGTGGCCCACTCAGACCGCTCCGCAGTCCTCTGCCTGGGCTGGGCCTACCTACTGAAGGGGCGTAGAATCCATTCCTTCTGTCCCCCATCTCCTCTCATATCCCACCCTCCCCCCACCCACAGCCCCGCACTTGGAGTAAGCTTCCCAGCCCTGTTAGGCTTCGTCTTTCAGCACACAAAGGCTTGACAGCATCCAAATGCAAAGACCTTTCCCTATAAAGAAGCAGTTTGTTTTCATCTCCTTTTCCCACTTTGCAATTGGCTATTTAACCAGGCAGTAAACCGCCACAGGCGGGTAATGTTAACCTTCCACACACCGCAATAGAACGAGAGCCGTTATTGTAGTCAAGATTTAAGTGACAGTTTTGATTCCGTCTTGGAGTGGCTGGATCCTTACGTAAAAATATGTGGACTTCATTTGCCTTGGAGCTTTAATTCCTGTCACTTAAACTCTCCCCTCTCAGATCTGTGGGCAAAGAGTACTAGGGGCAACGAGCTGCAACGAGGAGGCAAGTTTCTGAGTCACTTAGGAAATGGGACTGAGTTGGAAGGAGGACTGTTTCTTTTCCTATTGATGCACCTGCTTTAATAAGTTTTACGATAATTATAATCCTTCACGCTCTCTTCTTTTAAAGACCATGTAAAAACAGTAGCAACATTTTAGATGTAAATCATGGGTTTCAACCAGCTACCGTACAACAGAATAAAGACGTCCTCCTGCATTCTTTACAGTCTCTGCAATCCCTCGAGAGGACCTAAGCCTTCAGTAGCAGTGAGTACTGGAGCGATCATCAGACATCTGGTGCAAGGGGGCGATAAGAACACTGTTCAAGACACTAGGTACAGCACAGGCAAATAAAAAGGCAGATTTCGGAGCACCTGGCTGGTTTGGTCCGTAAAGCGGCTGACTCTGGTCATGATCTCATGGTTTGTGTGACTGAGCCTGGTATTGAGCTCTGTGCCGACAGCGTTGGAGCCTGCTTGGGACTCTCTCTCCCTCGCTCGCTTGCGCTCTCTCTCTCTCTCTCTCTCACTTGCTCGCTCGCTCTCTGCCCCTCCCCCACTTCTGCTCGCTCGTACTTTCTCTCAAAATACACTTTTTTTTAAATGAAAAGACAGGTTTCTATTTGAGTCCCTTTTGTAGGATCTGGACCAAAATGAGAGGGATGCAATCTTGTCTCTAATGTCTGCTCTTCCTGTTTCTGTATACGTTCACCACCTAACTGTGTAAGAGAAGTCTTGCATTCTGGGGCTCTGACTTCCACGCCATCAAAACCTGGTCCCTGAAATGTCAGCAGTGTATTTAGACTCTGATCTACACATCTGAGAAAGGGCTTTTCTGAGGTGCTATGGAGATGAATACAGTGTGAAACTGTAAGACAGGAAATGCATTAGTTTTACTACTACAGACAAGAACCTACCCCACTAGTCGTAAACTGAGGGTTCTCAACCACTCTGTGCCCGCGGGCCTCCGAACGTCCTGAAGGAGTCCCGGGGCTTAGAACGTAATCACTACTGCAGTGCTGCCTGCGTCTTCACAGGGTCTATGACACGCAGTGGTGATGAACTCACTGCTCACTCTGCAAACACGAGCCGCTCAGCACTCACCTCCTCCAGGCCCGCGAGGCACCGGCCCTGACACGTAAACCAGGACTTGGCGTTCCGCTGGGCCTCTCACCCCTTAGGTCAGCCACCTGAAATATCACCGTGCGCTCCACCTCCTAAAATCACTGTTTTAAACCTGTAGACGGATATTTCAGGGTGTAAGGAGGAGGAGGTATAAGGATACACTTGTGCCTTTGTGAACCAGTCGAGAACTACTATTCTAAAGAATAGGTAACATTTATGGAGCAGTTAATATGTGTTAAGCAGCGTGCTAAACAGTTTGTATGTTGTGACTGATTTAAGGCTGTAATAATGACAGTATTTGGTAAAATCTATTTAAAATCACAGCTCGATACTTAAAAGCAACCCAGGTGCTAGTTCTAAGGAGAATTTTGGTCATGTTTTTAAATTACTGCTTTATCTAAAAATAAGCCTTTCCCACCTAATCCCCATCTGAGAAACAGGAGAAACAACACAGGAGTAGCAGTGATCATTTTGCTCTTAAAATACTCTAAACTTCACCACTGGTGTTCTTGAGGCTGGGTATTTCCTCTCTCTAGTCCTAGTACATCCTGAGAAATGCTAAGGGCAGAGAACTAATATGGACAAAATTGGACACAATGGGCGTATGTCCTGGGGAACACTTTTTAAAACTCTTGGGGCTCAAGGTGCCTGGTGGCTCAGTAGGTTAAGTGTCTGACTTTGGTTCAAGTCAGATCTCATGGTTCTTGGGTTAAAGCCCCATGTTGGGCTCTGTGCTGACAGCCTGGAGCCTGGAGCTTGCTTTGGATTCTGTGTCTCCCTCTCTCTCTCTCTCTTTCCCTCCCCTGCTTGCATGTGCTCTCTGTCAAAAATAAATAAACATTAAAAAAATAAATAAATAACTAGAACTCTTAGGACTCATAGAGCTCACGTAAAATCCCCTCACCTCTTTACTCTTCCCTCAGAATGCAAAAAGCCTGGTTGATAAACAGGAGTCTAGTCTAGCACGGTCCTTATTTGAAAGTCTACGTCAACCCAAGCTTGGCAAGATCATCATGAGACATACTTGAGCTAAGTTTCAATCACTGTCAATAAATATTTATCAAGCAATATACAAATAAATGTTAGGTCCTTTTAAAAGAAAATTGTGGGGGGGGGGGCGGGACCTGGGTGCTGGTTAGTCAAACATCCGACTCTTGATTTCAGCTTAGGTCTTGATCACATGGTCAGGAGTTCAAGCCCCATGTTGGGCTCCGTGCTGGGCACGAAGCCTACTCATTCATAAACAAACACATAAATAAAATGTTTTAAATAGGAATGATACACTATAATTATACACAAGTAATTATAACATAGTTATAATAATTGGGTCAATGATTAACTCAATCCTCAATGGGTATAAGATTTTCAGCCCGTGGGTTATGGACACCAAAATACAAAGTATTTATATTGTTCAAGTACAGGTTTTATATTTAATATCTCATTTAAAACTAAAAAATTCTATGCCAAAGTAAAATAATTATTTTTAGCAGCCCACAGACAGAGAAAACTAAACTATTTATTCAACAGGTTACTTTGCTTACTTATCCAGGGGACATTCTACTATTAACTCAATGACTCTTTGAGGTTATGTTCATAGGTAAATATACTTTTTTAAAGATGGAAACTCTTTCCCTAAAAATACGTCTAGGCAAAGGGTATAGCCTATATTCTATGACACTTAACTCTTGCTGCTCTTTAAGCACTTGTGCAGATGCAAAATTGCTTTGAGAAATCTATTTTTTTAACTTTAAAAACTGAAGCGCAGTCAACATATATTGTATTATTTCCAGGTATACAGAGAGATATTCGGCAATTATATGCATTATGAAATGCTAACCAAATAAATATAGTTACCATCTGTCACCATATAAAATTATTACAGTATTAAGGACCGCATTCCTTATTCCTTACATTTCCAGGGCTTATTTATTTTACAACCTGGAATTTATACCTTCTAATTCCCTTCACCTAGTTCACCCATCCCCTGTCCATCCCCAGTTTGTTCTCAGTATTTATTATGAATCAGTTTCTGTTTTGTTTGTGTATTTGTTTTGTTTTTTAAACATTCCACATACAAATGAAATCATACATATCTTTCTCTGTCTTATTTCACTTAGCATTACAGCCTGTAGGTCCATCCATGTTGTTGTGAAAGGCAAGATTTCATTCTTTCTGATGGCTGAGTGATAGTCCATTGTGTATATACACCACATCTTCTGCACCCATTCATCAGGCGATGGGCGATGGGGCCGCTTCTGTATCTTGGCTATTGTAAATACTGCTACAGTGAACATAGGGTGCATATATCTTTTTGAATTAGTGTATTTTCTCCTGGTAGGTGCCCATAAGTGGAACTGCTGGATGGTGAGAGAGTTCTATTTTTAGGTTTTCTGAGAAATCCAATCTTGATTACTGCAGAGCAGTGCCTGCAGAAGAAGGAGTGCTGGCAAAGAGATCTAGTGTTCTGCTAGGTCATCCTGAACTCTGCCATCTCGGCCAACTCACTTAGCTTCTCTGTGCCTCAGTTTTCCCATCTGGGAAACACGGATGATACCTTGCGAGGCTGTGGTGAGGTTTAAAGATATTGTAGGAAAAGCTCAGTGCATATGTCTGGAGCCTAAGGAAGACTCTGGCAGATACAGAAACTAATTTTTAACAGCTGCTTTGCACAGGGATTGCTCCAGGCCCTTCAGGAGGACAACAGGCTATGTGAGCTCTTTCATTTTTATAACCAAGTTTGCTAACCCTGCTCCTAAAGTCAGATGCTACTGGAGAGCTTTCTGATCACCTGTGGGCAAACCCAAACTTTGGGTGCTTAGCACTGATGTTCAGCAAGGTTTACAAACGGATTCATGTACCAGAACACCTGGAAAACACGAGCTCGTCTGGGCTCATAACGGTTATGGAACACCATTAAATCCAAAATTATGTTTAATTTTGTTATGTGAAACAGGACAATTTTACTCATAAAATACATGACGATGTTACACATTTAAAAACAAATAAAAGATGGCATTCTGCTCAGAACAAGCTGCTGAGCTAAATCTTATCCACAGTCAATAGTTTTTCTATTCCTACTTGTTACTTGATCACATGATAAGGCAAAGTTCACCAAAAATATGCACTAGAAGAACATATATCTAAGGTAATTTTACCCACAAACTTGGTTTTATTCCCCAGGTTTATTTTTGGTGGAGAAAGGAGCATCAGTGGACTAGAGACAGTGAAGTGGCTCAGTGTAGCTCGTGGGAAAGCTGTTTCGGCGGAAGTGAGCTGGAGGACCCGTCTCAACCCCGCAGATGCTTTCAGGCCAATCAAACCTCCACAGACCCACAGAGCCGGGGCCCAGTTCCTCTCGGAAATGCCAGCAAAGAGCCACCGTTTAACCTGACGCCTTGAGTTTATACTCAACAGCATGGTGACCACAAATCATTTCTCCCTCCTTCCCTTTCTCTCTCCTATGAACTATTCTCAAAGCTCTGAACCTGACACTGTCTGCTGTCTGTTGTTTCGAGTCCTTGTTCATAGTTTCTTTTCAACATTTAGTGATGAGGAAAGCCCTTCTCTAATGTGATGAACTTTGATGGTACATCTCAAATAATAAAAACTGCAAAGGGAAAAAATGACCAATTTCCAGTTTTTGTATAGTCTGCAGGAAATTCGGCCAAAGTTTTATGCTCATTTGTTTTTTTTTTTTGTTTTTTAGAGGGTGGTGGTGTCTAGATTGTCTGGTACAATTGTCTTCTTCTCTCTCCCAAAGTCTTTATTACATGGTTAGCCCTCTTTTGTTTTACTGGATTCATACCTTATATGTGATCTTTTATTAGAAATGTCCTAAAATCTGAGAATCTATACTCTCGTTTTTTTCTAAGGCCTTTATGCCCATAGAATTGAAGAGCAGCTTGAAAAGATGGACAACTAAAAACTTCTTCTATGTTAACGTATGTTAATTTTTTCGGTAATGTTTATTTTTGAGAGAGACAGAGCATGACTGAGAGAGGGACAGAGAGACAGGGGAGACACAGAATCCAAAACACGCTCCAGGCCCGGCGCAGTCAGCACAGAGCTGGACGCAGAGCTTGGACTCACAAACTGTGAGACCATGACCTGCGCTGAAGTGGGGTGCTGAATCCACTGAGCCCCCCAGGCGCCCCTTCATGGGTATTGTTTAAAGTCCATGCTTCCCACAGATGGCATCTCTCCGAGGCGGCCGGCGTGGGTCTGCCTTGTTTGATTTGTAAACTGCACTGCCTAGCTAAATCCCACTATTACTCAAAGTTTTAACAAGCGTTTTAATTAATGTCTATGTGTTACTTGTCATGAATTTAAGTAATCAAAGTGTATCGTTTTACCCAAGAAAATTCCAAGTAGAATTTCTTACTGAAGTTGAGCGTTTCTACTAAAAGGGAAATTGGAGAGAATCCAAATTCAATATTTTTATGAACTCATACCTACA
The DNA here is from genome assembly GCF_006229205.1 of Suricata suricatta. Classification (NCBI taxonomy): domain Eukaryota; kingdom Metazoa; phylum Chordata; class Mammalia; order Carnivora; family Herpestidae; genus Suricata; species Suricata suricatta. Next base: position 25,397,895 of record NC_043707.1, read on the forward strand.
TTATTATAAATCACACACAAGGAAAGAGTTTTACATGGTGAAATGTCTTTTTCAAAAGAGGGAAACCACAGAGGTGTGACTCTACGGTGGGCATCTTCATTTATCACTGGTGGCAGCACGAACAGGGACACTCTGAAGTGAAAGGTGATAATCCGCAGCACATTTTGAAAAGGGCTTCGTGTCTACGGCCACACCACCCCGAACACACCCGATCTCGTCTGAAAAGGGCTTCATTTCCTTTCACTGAATAATTTCCCAAGGATATATGTATCCCAAAGAAATAATCACTGAGATACAATATTATGCATAACAATGATGATTTGAAAAAAAATCCAAATATCCCAAATACAGACTAGACCAAACAGCATTTTCAGCATAACAGGACCCTGTGTTGCCATTAAAAGCCAGCCTCTGGAAAGCCTTTAACAGCCTTGAAGAAACTTTGTGTGGGGCACAGGAAGAAGGAAGACTGGGGCGCTATGCCAAAAAAATACTAGGATGGTAATCGCCTGCTTTCATTGCAAACACAATTTTTACATTTTCCTTGGAAATTTTCCACATTTTCTGAAATCTCTAGAATGCAACTCTGCTTCTGCTATAATCGGCAAACCAAAAAATTCTATTAAAAGAGCGCCTTTGGGTATTACCTTTCTGAAAGGGAGTCAGCCTTGTTCTCACAACAGAAGCTTCTCCTCCTGCGTGCGCCTCTGCAGGATGTCTGCGGGGGACGTTCACTAGGCATGCGGCGTAGAACGGAGCATCATCGTCAGATGTTCCCCACTTCAAACACCATACCGCACCCCCAGCCAAAGCTCCTGGGTGACCCCCCCGCCCCCCGCCAACGCCGCCAGGACCACACCGCACGCCTGACCCGGGCTGACTAGGCTCTGGTGGGGGACCCTCTGAAGCACATCCAGGGACGGGGCTAGTGGGTCAAAGTCTGAGGAGCAGTTCAAAGCCCCCTCCAGCTGAAGCAGCAATCAAGTAAACACTGTCATCGGCGGCCCCTCAGCCTCAGGTTCCTCACTTGGAAATGGGGTCCTCGGACACTTCCACCCTGCCAGGAAGTTGCAGCGTTTTCCAGTAATAGTGGAAGGGATGAGACAAAAGGGGCGACGCGGAGTGAGAAGAGGGCTCCTGCTTCTGCTCACGATACGACTCATGGGGATCCCCTTGCTCTGGGCGGGAAGGTGGCAGCGGAGTGTGCCATGACTCCAAATGCCAAGCCTTGAGATCCGAGGAGGGGGCGTGCTGGCTGAGAGTCAAAGACGGAGAACGGGGCGGTCAAAGAACGTGGCTGAGGCAGAAAGAAGCTGTCGGTGCCTCCCCTTCCTGTGTTACACCACACTCACCAGACAACAATGAAATGGCAGCCTATATACATCTAAAAGAAGAGACACAGAGGGGAAAGAGTAGATGTTTTTATAGTTGCTGCTCTGGGAGGGGTGAAGAAAAGAGGAGAAGCATGCAGGACGCCTATAAAGCCCTTCTGGCAATAAGAAAACATGTGCAATGCAGGTGAGGGACTCATTTCTTAGAGAGGAAATGGGGCCATGAGGTGACCTTCATAAATCTCTGAGTCATACGGCATTCTCTGGGGGGTCTTCTATCTAAAACTACTGTAGCCTACAAGGGGCTTCGAACAGATAGAGTCTCCAGCTTTCCTGAGGCCCTGTGCTGGCAAACCACACAAGAGTGTGGGCGAGGAACAACCATGAGAGCTTGAACCGTGCTTACGTGATGCTCTGGGAAACGCGGCGGGCAGTACGTGTGCGTGTGCGTGTCTGCACACGTGTGCGTGTGCAAGCACATCCTCTTCCAGTTGCTAGATCAACCCCAGCTCTTCTCTCCTACCCAATGGCCTCACCTGGGGATCACCATTTGCCTTCCAGGAACTGCTTCTGTCCTTCAACGGGCCAATTATAGATCCCTGGGGCCCTTGGTAAGGGGAGGAGGGCAGAGGGCTGCAAAAGACATCAGCTAGAAGGTCAGGAGCCTCGAGAACAGGGAAGACACTGGGCCTGGTGAAATAAGTAGAAAGCAGTGGCCATTTGTCACTCCCTGCTAATTTGGGGGGGAGGGGTTGCTTGTGGGTGGCTCTCATCTGCCTGCTCCAGCACAGAGAAGGCAGGGCAGTGTGGGTACCCAGGTCAGTGCTGTAGGCTCCTTTCCCACTCGGAGTGGTACATAGGTTTCTATGAACCCCGGTGAGACTCTGGGAAGAAGCATTTTGTCTCCAAAGAGTCTACCCCTGATAGAGACCAGCCTCCCTGATAAACTCTGCACAGCTACAGGGGAGCTCAAAGTAGACTGTTCACTAAGGTGCAGGCTAAATGTGGATTTGTAAAGGGAAAGGATGTTCTAGGACAGGATGGAAATGACAGCCAAAGAAAACATCTTCAGAAAAGAGTGACCACACATGTATGTGCAGACACAAACACGCACTTTTCCACTCGTGTACCCACTCACTCTCTCCTGGTGTCTCAGAAGACCTCAGAGGGGCAGGGAATGGAAGTCAGGCAGCAGACAGAAAAAGAATGAGCTGAGACAGACTGTCCAAAACCATCTGATTGGTTAAGACTCCAGGGTTCTTGGGGCACCTGGGTGGCTCAGTAGGTTAAGCGTCCAGCTTTGGCTCAGGTCATGATCTCATGGTTCATGGGTTCAAGCCCCACGTTGGGCTCTGTGCTGACAGCTCAGAGCCTGGAGCCTGCTTCAGATTCTGTATCTCCCTCTCTCTCTGACCCTCCCTGCTCACGCTGTCTCTGTCTCTCAAAAATAAATAAAAAACATTAAAAAAAAAGACTCTAGGGTTCTTACCACAGACCCCTAGGACTGCCATCTTTATAGAAACAAACACATAAACACAACCTGGAGGCTTGATTCCTGAACCCACACTAGATAGTGGTGCATGGGTGGCCAGAAAGATATAAGCAAGAGGACAGGAAGAATTCCAGAACAGTTTTAGGGGACAGAAGGACAGAAAAAGGGCACAATGAATTAGCTCGAGAAGATAGTCAGTAGTACGAATACATTAGAAGGTAATATTTTCCAATGATTAAAACACTAGAGCAAGTTAATACAGTATCAAGGCAATTTAGTCTAAGTGACGTGCTGGGGCTTCTATAAACCTAATCAATGCCTTTGGTTTTCGGGGCATTGCACAAACACTGGAACTCTATAAATTAATATTAGAAGAGTCTGTCAATCTCTCCTTTTGGGATTTAGAGGGGCAGCTTTTAAAAAAATGTATGCATCTAAATATCATCATCCATGATGAAATTCTTCAAAATGTAAGCCTTCCTCCTACCTAGCTTGACTGACTTAAAAGTCATTAATTATAAGATTACAGCAGACTGGTGAGGTTTGTAGGATGAAGACAGTGGGAAGAGACCGATGCAGAATCTTCCTTTAGAACCTCACAATACCTCATGTTCTCAAAGGTCCAACCTTGTGGGTTCAAGAAAGAAATACTCTCTTTTTATTTTAAGACAAAAAGCTCCCAAACTACGACAACCCAATAAGAAAGATCAACACATACTGAAACACTTTATGCCTCCAAGTGTGAAAATTAAACAAGAGAGGTGGGGAGTCTGAAAGTTTATACCTACTTATAAAATTTTTAAAAACCATTTGTATGTAGTAATAATGAACAATAGCCTTTAATATACACAATTCCCTCACTCAAGCCAACATTCAGGATATGCTTGTGAGTGGAAATGTAATACACTTGCTAACTTTTCTCCCTGCTTCACACTCTCCCATACCTGGTATGAATACAACCACACACGCACATAAAATGTAATTTAGAACAATTTAGGGGACACTTCAGCTTGCATTAAGGCCTAAATGCTCATGCAAAGAATTTTTTTAAAAAAAGAAATCCAGAATCATCCTAAAGTCCAAAATGTAATTCTCACCAACAGCTAAACCATCTTGGGCGAGTCCAATGAAGGAAGACCTGCTGTCAGAATCTTAAGAACTTGAGAATTTGGTGCTTTTAGAGCCAGTCATACACAAGATGATTACACCTCCCCTTGTAATCTTTGCAAAACCCTTTACAATCCCAGGTTTGTTTAGCCAATTAATGAGATTTTCTAGTACCGCTGAGGATATTACATGTCTACTTCCCAAAAGTCTACCCTTTAGAAGTTTTTCTAAATTGTAATTTAAGAAAACGTGAGCCTTTGTGTACAGGAATAGGTGAGAAATATTTCCTGGGATGCTGTGCTCAATTGCTTCCCAAAACATCACTCTTCCTGGTAACACGGGTGGCATTGGGGCGTGACGGTTTTAATGGTGGCTCAACAGTCTCCAAAAAATGCTTGGAGTTCTCCTACTAACATATATTGATGAAGGAATTAGTGAAATTCAAGGCTGCTTTGGGCTGAAACAGCACTGGTCACATTCCTGAGGCATATGAACTTTTTGGCATTAATGTTTATATTAACCCTCTCAAAAATCTGCAGGCAGGCACACCAAGGTCATGGGCCCTGCTGGAGGAGCGTCTGCTGCAATACTGTGGTAACATGGAAAAGGAGGAGATGCACTTGCCAGGATGTCCCAGCCATGCTGTGATTAGATGGCTGGCCCTTAAGTCATCAGGCTCTCATGACACCTGAACACTCAAAACCACACATCTCTCTATGTCTGTCTATCTACATATCTATCTGTATATGAGACAACACACTCTACCCGTGTGTGTGTGTGTGTGTCTGTGTATGCACGCACACGCATGTGTAAAATGACCTGCCATATAAGAAGCTTTAGTTTTCTTTATAAAGAAGACAATCATAACACTTTTTGGATTTCTGTATCACTGTCAGATCATAGGTCAGATTGTGTGTTGCAGTCTCTAATTTAGAGGAAAAATACCCAAACCCCAATATGGCATCTAGATGGAAGTCTTATAAAGGCTGGCTGATCACTCTAATCAAACAGGGAGATTAAAAAACAAACCCCTAAAACCCTTGAGCCAAACTTCGGAGATACTGATTAAGCAGGTCCGAGTTGAAACCGCGGGATATAAATATTTTCGCGAGTCCCTAGCTGTTGACCCACGGGTTTGGAGACCCTGTGCTGGAGCAGGAAAGGCCCCGTGGTGGGGTGAGGAAGACAGAGGCAGAGACTTGCTGTGGACTGAGGGCGGCAGCAGTAGAGTGCAGAGGGTACAGGTGACGTCTGGCACAAGCTTAGAAGCAACGATGCAAAAACCTCTCACTTCCAAGCGCCATTTTTGAAGGCAGGACTGCAGCCTCCATGAGCTAGTGAGAGAGGAGAGAGAGATCTGAAGCGAGGGGCGCACGCCAGGTACCCCACCTACGGCACATGGAGACCCGACCACAATCACATCAGAACACTGCAGGAATGTGGTCTGAACTCCAGGTCTGAGAAGCTGTTTGGTCTTTAAAGTGTGAGTCATCCCAAGGCAAAAGAAAACAAACAGAGTTTGCCTCAAGGCACAAATAAGAGGCTGTAGGTGAGATTACCTAAATGTGCCAGAAGAGTGTGGAGGCAGAAAAACATGGTGGGTTATAAAAGGATGAACAGAGTGGAACCAAAAAAAAAAAAAAAAAAAAAAAAAAAATTCCATTCCATCTGTGCAGCTCTGAGCCTAAAACATGGCAATCTTTATTTGGAAAAAAAGTTAATGAAGATTATGGAACATGAAATGACTTTTCATCAACTTATTTCTCTAAAAGAAGCAGGCATTTGCATTTTCATTGAACTGATCAAATGTTATCTAAGAATTGCTTAATTGCCTTAATGGTTTAATTCTATTTGCTGCCAATCTGATTAGCAGAGTGTGTGTCTGTGTGTGCACCCGTGTGGGCTGGCACTGAGCGGGAGGGTGAAACCTATTACTGTAGAACAGCAATGAGGAGCTGGCTGGCTTTTGGTTAATTGAGAAACCATGAGTGGTGTGAGGAGGTCACTGTATCATTTATTTTAATTTTCTTCTCTCCTGTCTTCCCAGTCACTTGTTCATCTCAGGAACTTGCATTAGATTTGAGACCGCTAAGAGCACGTGTTAATTTGGGTTAAGGAGAAGGTGAGCCCAGGTATTACCGCCAGTGTAGTGATTTAATAGGAACCTGGATATCATTTAATAGATCCTCTGAGCCTCAGTCAGACATGGTTAATATGGATTGGGGAAACATCTTATAGAAGTTAATACATACATTAATCTCTTGGGACCCTGCAACAATACAAGGCCTAAGAGAGTAAAAATAATCTCTTCCAAGCTGCGGGGGAAGCTGTATTGATAAAAGCCCCAGACCCCTTGCCTGGGGCAGGCTAAAAGCACCAGACCGAGCTTCCGAACCGGTTCTGACCTTGGGGGAAGTCACATTCTGTCTCTGTGTCTCGGTGTTCTCAACTTCAAACTGTCATAAGTGGCTTTAAATTTGTTTTTTAAAGGGCCTTGGGTTTCATACATGTACCTCAGGACCCGCGCAGGAAGTTCAAGGGAAGCAGGTAGAGGAGATTCTATCCTCCATTCTGAGCTCCCCAACCACCCTCAGATTTGACTGTACTTTGATCAGTCTGCAGTATTGATATGCTAAACAAGATTTGGGTTGAAAAGTGATTTCTTTGGTTAAAAGTTTTAGATAACCACTATCTGTCTCTAAGATTCTGTATAGTTTGAATAGTCTTCCCCCTGAACGCCCTGTTTCTTCTGCTAGGAAAATTCCTCTTCCTCTTCCGTGTTTTGAAGCTCCAACTTCCTCAAGACTTAGATCAAACACCATCTTTCCTATGAAACCTCCCTCAACAGGAAGCTTAGCTACGGAGCGGACTTCTTTGCTGGAAAGCAGTTCTATGGCTACATGTGGCAGAAGAACATTCTTTCCTAAGCTGAAGACACTGCATAGTTTTGTGAGTTGGTCAGGGATCCTGGACGATTATGGATAAAAGTAGACCCAGGACAATACATATTTATAGCCTTAATAAGTTCATTTCTTTTGATGCAGCAGCAGCATTCACAGACATTTATCCTAATGAAACAAGGACAGATATATATACAATGATTTATTACAAGGTGGCTCAGGTGATAAGGGTGAAAAATTAAAAAAAAAAAAAAGACAAATGTAGAAGCAAAAGCCAAATACACGCACAACAACAGTTAAACAAACTTTATACTTTGAAATAACATTTAGTCATGAATTATCATGTTTTGGAAAAGTATCTCATGATGTGGAAGGATGATGACTAGATCATGTCGAGTAGAGAGGGCAGGGCATAAAACTATATATAGAATATGCTGACAATGCTGTTATTCATTATGAGTGCTCAAAGGAAACCTAACAAGAGTAGTAAATGATTGTCCCTTTAATTTTCTTCATTACACTGGTAAATGTTAAAGCGATTTTGTTTCTATAAGCTTTCTCTATTTTTCCACCACATGATACTTCCGAAACATAAATGTGTGATGAGTCTAAATATACTACTGTAAGATCTGTCGAGAATCCCAAAGGCCTAAAGAAGCTGACCTGAAATAGTTGTGGGGAAGTCCACTCCTCTAGAAATGGGCTCTATGTATCCACTCTGTCACACAATAGCTACATGGCCCAGCAAACACTTTCATGCCGCTTTGTCATTTGCAAGGGAAAGGTATGTATCTTAATTTTTTTTTATTCCTAGTGTTTAGAACACTGTAAGTTATCCCTGATGTCTCTTAATTATAGAGTGGACTGATGGATATAAGGATGAGTAGATGGATGAAGTGAATGAACGATAATGAAAGAGTGTGAAGAAAGATGAATTAAAATCCTAGGCTTCTTGATTCAACTCTTAAAATCTATATTATTAACTCTCAGGCCACCAAATGAAACTTGAACCTTAAACAGGGAAGCCTCGTTTGTGTTTTTTTGATTCTTCGGAGCTAAGGTCGTGCACCCTCACAGATCCGTCAACACGTGGGATGAGTCCCAGAAGGAGACCTCAGATTTCACGATGGAGTTATGACCTGCATCACTGTCTGTGAGTGGGGCAGTCGTGGAAGTCAGAGTGGCAACGGCTTAGCTGGAACAAAGGCAATCTGGTAACATTTTGTTGATCAAAGACAGGAGACCAAGATTTAACTGAATGAATGATGCAGCATGGAAAGGTACTCATGAAGCAAACTGGAGCTTCAAACCCAAGAAGAGCAAAATCTATAAAGGGCATCTGGCCAGAGATAGAACTGAGGTTTAAGAAAAAACAGTGAGGAGTAGGAATCAGCATTCCAGAACAACACAGACAGGACAACAGCCCCCGAATCACCTCAGAGATGTGGTCTCCACTGGTTGACACAGTCCATCTTGGTCATCCAGGAAGGCTCTGACCACAGTCAGAAGATACTCACGTCTTGGAGGCCACCAGAAAGATGGATATATGCTAGATGGAAGCACATAAGATTAAGGCCTATCTGAAAGGACCCCTAACTTGCAACCAGGCCATAAAAAAAGAAAATGAGGCTGCCTGTTATTCACATAAACTCCAATTCTATTTTATGAGCAGGGAGCAGAAAAATAGAAAATACTTTACCCTTCATCTTTCTGGCTCTCAAAGCTTTTCTAGGTAATGCCACCAGCTATGACTGCTCTTTTTTTCACAGTGAAATCGCTTCTAAGTGAGTAGCCTAGTAAATTTAGAGGAGTAAACTATTCTTGCATATGTCTTCAAGATCTATAATGGAAGTTAAATCCTGTTAGCCTGGGCATGCCAAGGTAATTATTTCAACGGCTACATTTCTGTGGAACAAACAAAACCATTCCTAGCTTGTGCATTTCCTATTTAATGGCAAAGGGAAGAAATGCTATGCTCACCGTGCGCGGAACACGGGCTGTCACAGACCGGTGGCACTCTGTCACCAGAGTGAAGAGAGGCCAGTCAGTTACCACCACTGGGTCAGAGTCCTGTGGGCTCCGCGTGCTCCTATCTACCTGTCCAAACCAGCCTGGAACGGAATGATGCTGAGCAGGAAGCAAAGGGAAAACTATCATGGTTGGAACATCAGGGCATTTTGGATGCAAAGCAGAAGCTTATCTTTTTTACTGTTGCTGCTCCAGAGAAAATCAATTTTGACACAGAACTGCCACTTTACAAGCAAATAACTATACTTTCCAATAACCTAATCTGTGCAAAGCCTACTGAAAATTCCCTAAAGAACCAGTAGTTAAAACCTCCATTAAATCAAAGGGTTTAATATGGGAAGGGAAGAGAGGTTGCAGTTTGACTTGGGAATGTAATGGACTCAGTGGGGAAATAAATATGTTGTTTTATGTGTACAGTTACAGAATATGAGAACACGGCATTCATTTCAAAGGGAATTCTCTTGCTGTGCAACTTATTCCTAAACAGATGTGATTTTTGCTTATTCAAAAACATTTAGGTAACAATTACAGCATAATAAATTATAATTGCCATCATCTTCCAGCTACGTAATGCTTTCTATGCAAACACAAAGAAAAGGCAATTACACAAAACTGTAAAACCCATACTCAGGTAGGTTCTGCAGCCTAGATTCAAATAATCTACATTATTCTCACATAAACACTGCACTATGCCTTGTATATATATCTTACTATGGAGTGTGGAAACTACCTAGCAAATAACTAAGGTTAATCACTGGCTAGAACAGTCCCAGCAGGGGGATTTTTGGAGGACCAGGAATGCCTTCCAGCCCTCAGGTTTCTTTTATGGTCTTCAGCTACCATCTAACTCTCCACCATACAGAGCTTCAACCCACTGGCCACTCACATGCAAATGCTCCGAAGAGACGTAGAACATTATGCAGGTATCATTGCTGTCAAACCTTAGAATACTTAAACTACCAGATTTTCAATAGGACCATGTGCTGAGGGCAGGTAGGAGCACCACTGTAACCAGATGCTCTGATGGCAAGATGTGGAAAGAATCGTGATTCTACAATGACGTCAGTGCACAATTTCAGAGGCAATATGCCTAGCAGCACTGGGGAGAAAAAATATTCAAGGCAAAAGAAATGTCTCAAAGGCTCACATATTTGTCCATACTCCCTTTATGCCAATTTGTAATTTCGCTTGGCAAGAGTTCAGGAATGATGATGGAATGGAAGGTCCACGTTCTGACACAGGGCTGTCCTTCACTGTTCATATTTACGAGGAAACATCTCAGGTGGGTAGAATGATAGGAGTAAGACGGTGGACAGCTGGTCTTCAGATGAACAAGCTTTTCCCAACTAACTGATAAGCCAAATGAACTGATAAAAATGGGGGTTAAGAACCTCAGTTTTACTTGTAGCTGCCACTTCCTAAACATCCTATCTTAGGAAGTGTATGAGCTGCCTGAGGTCTACACCGCACAGCATCCATGCCCCCACCATCTATAGAGCATGTTACAGAAGCACCAGGAAATAACAAAGGGCATGCAGCTTCCTTACCCCTGAGAGGCTTCCGGTCTACAGGAGATGGCAGTGATGTGAGCAAATCACTACCACACGGACAAGACCAGTGCTGTCATGGGGTAAGGATAGGGAGGGGACCATCTGTCTGCTCAGAGGGTCCCACGAGGACTTTGCAGAGCTGGTTTTCATTCAAAGGTAAGAAGGTACTTGCTAAGGAGACAAAGGAAGGTGAGGGGAAAAAGAAAGGTGAGGTGGAGAGAGAATAACATGTAAAATGACATCTTCAAAATTAAGATAATGGGTCTATAACTGCTCTGCAGCCCATAAAGTGCTTTACAACAATGACATACAAATACCGTTAACAGAGAAGTACACCAAGGGTTGACAGGTGTCTGTGGGGCTCCTTCCCTCAGGAGCACCATTTTGATTCAGGCTCCATCAGAGCATTAAGTGACCAATATAAAGACCATTCACTCACAGAGCATTTTTAATTCCTTCTCTACCTAGGAGGTAATTCACTATCTTAGAACCATGATTAAAGAAAAATGGAAGTGACTAGGAGAAGATCCCCGTGTTGTATCTTTAATGTCTCATTGGCCACTGCCTTTCACCCAAGCCACTCGAATCCCCATCCCTATCATGCACTGTGTCCCTCATCTGGAAGTTCACACTGGAACTCAAATTCCTCTTTAGGTCATGAATAACTTTAAAAGAAAGAAGACAAACTTGCCTGCTGAGTTGGTGACATGTCTAGGCTACTGGGGCTGATGATGTGCTTCCTGAAACATTTTTAATCACTTCTGAGTCCTGAAACATACACATGCTTTTACATAATCATCAGAAACTCTAAGATCTAAAGTCCCACTGGTGGGGGATGTTGAGTGGCTTGATCATGCTTCCCCATATGACTTGACTTCCCCACTTGACTAGAGACTTCAAGAAGGCAAGAACAACCTGACTCCTATACTCCCTAAATCTAGCACAATGTTTGGCATAAGTTAGGGATAAATATTTATTAAAGTAATAAAGATGAATTTTTGAGGTATCTAAAGACTACCAGTAGGTCTACAAAATCAATTCTGTAGTCAAGAGGAAGGCACAAAAATATAGACAATGTAAATTGGTTTAAAAAAAATCAGTGCTAAATGCTCACCAGGTTGAAAAATCTGACCCCACAAATGGCCACCTTCAAAGTGTGAATGAATACTGCTCGGCCTAGGAGAGTGGGGTGGCTTTCCATTCTGACCAGAAAGTTCACCGGGCTCCTTAATTTATAAAATTATCTCTCTAAATGAAGGCAATTAATTGTTAACTGAGTATTTCTGTGCTAAATTTCTCAGCCTTCATTGCCTGAGTTGGTTGATATAACATGGCTACAACCTGATGCTATGACCTAACCTGTGGGTAGAATCTCCAAAAACAAAAACAAAAACACAAAATGGCAGGCATGTGTGTTGGGTAAAGTGTTAATGACCTGCAAAGATTAAGGGAGTGAGGAGTGTTTGTCCTAGGTTTGACTACCAGCTGTGCTATTTTAGTTTCTAGTTGATTTTGAGTATCTGTTACCTAAATGACAATAATCATAATATTTATCTCATAGGATTGTAAAGATTTAATGAGAAATTCTATGTAATATACTTCATAAATTGCAGGTCTATGCAAAATAAATAAATAAAATAAAATAAAATAATTTCTCGTGCGAGTTCATCTTATTTTCCAAGAATACTAATCTATTCTTGATCACTGGGATGGGAAAGGAATACCATCAGAAGTCTATGTATGGATTAGAATGAACCACATCACTTGAGGGAAAAGCTTCAATACCTTTTCTTTCATCAAAGGTCACAACTAAAACAACAACAACATGGATTCCATATCTGAATTTTCCAGGTATCTCAACTGAGGACATTGTCAGTTATGTCCTCCAGTCACTCCCTAAAACCTCATGTGATGCAGTTTTAGAAGTGTTTAGAATGAGGCAAACATAAATTGCTTCCCTCCACCCTACTCCCAACACTCAAATAAGAAGCTAGTTATCCCCTCCAAAAATAGGAATTATCACATTCTTTCATTGTCCTGGCTGCCAGGAACCTCAGTATCGATTGTATCAACAAACTCAGCAACAACACAAGTGTTGCAAAGTTCTCACTCCACCCATTCAGCACTCACATTTATTCCCTTTTTAATTAAACATTCCTATTGCTTTAAATGCCTTCTTGAAAGCTGTGGGGTAAAAATAACTATAGTAGTAAATAAAAACATATTTATTTCACACATTTTTCCAGCTTGTTCACATGATGTTCCTCGGTTTAAACAGGCAATTACAAAAGGTCATGCCAAGGACATTTTTGTTCTCTGGCAAATTAGAGTGAGGGCTGTCAGAGCTGGTGGAATGTTCAGGCACTGTAGAACTAATTTCCAACTGCAAAAGAAAACTCGGCTTTTTATAGTATTCCATTGGAGAAATGTGTATTTAGTATATAAATAGATCAGCTATAAACATAAGATACGTATATGATTTATCATACACACGAAGAAGGCAAACAGAAATAGAGCAAAATTAGACCACCTGTCTTCAGCTTAATGATTTTTAAAACCTAGAGGTGAGACAGTTATTTCACATTTATTTTGACTGCCTATTATGTTTGGTTAAGGAGATTTTTATAGCAACACATTGAAAATATACACACCATGTGATAACTTTGCTTTCTGGCAGGCAGCATTCTCTTAAAAATCTAATTTATTACAAGAAGTGCTATAGTCATAACTTGATGCTAAACAATCCCAAATGGGCAGGTTAACAATTGTCAAAGGATCGGATACCTGACATGGGGCAAAGGGAGGTTAAACCCAATCATACTGCAAATGAGGAGGAAAGAAGTATTTGTCTTCTCGCTGGACTTACACTACCAGAGGTCAGTAGAATCATACAGAGTACGAGAAGTCAAGCGTGAGTGACCAAACTGAACTGAACCGAAGAAGGAAAAGAATTAGCGTCCACTAAGCAGTCTGAGAACAGAAAACAAATTATTCTTATTACTGACACAAATATCATTTCCAAGGTTGAAGACATGCTTCCCCTCCGTATGTGTCTTCCCTGATCTCCAGAATGGAAACATGAAAATCCCAAGTGATCCAAAATCATGTTGAGTAGCCTCTTATAGAACACCATCTGGGCAAAAATGTTTTATTTAACATCATTAGTAATTTGTTTTATGGTCTTGGGAAATTATTTTCTCCTTTACACAGAAACACATAAATGTATGGTTATTGATAACAGAGAATTTAAAAGTTAGTGCTTGTTCGCCTCTAAGATGTGCTTTGAGAAACGTCTTATGATCAGCTCCCATGAATGTCTTACATGGTTAACTCTTCATATGTAAGGTCTGTCACAAATTGCTGTTTTCCATGACTCCCTGGAATCTTGGCTTAGTTTAGCTTCTCTGTTAATATTGTACAAGACTTAGAATAATGTCATTTCCCTCATCAGTGATAGATGTCGATGAGCATAGTGTGAAATCACATACAAAACTGTAGCCCCTTTTATTAAATTAAGTCTGTTTTCCCACTCTGAGACCTAGCATTTACTGGAGCATACACAGGCTTTATTTGTTTGCTTTCTCTATAACAGAAGTGTTTAGATACTTCTAACATCTAACTGCCACTAGATATCACCTCTAACCCCTACAGGCTAGAAATTATTTCCCCAACTTCCTTCATGAAGATACAAAAAAATGATAATAAATTGTAATAGTGACCTAGAAGGGAAGTTCACAATCACCCTCACTCTGAATAGCTCTGGACTCTGACCAAGACACTTAACCTTTATGAGCTTCCATTTCTATATTTTTAAGTTTGTTTGTTTACTTATTTAGACAGAGAGGGAGAGAGAGCATGAGCAGGGGAGGGGCTGAGAGAGGGAGACAGAGAATCCCAGGCAGGCTCCATACTGTCAACGCAGAGCCTGATGCAGGGCTCAAACCCACAACCGTGGATCATGACCTGAGCCTAAATCAAGAGTTGGGCGCTTAACCAACTACGCCATCCAGGCACCCCAGCCTCCATTTCTAAATTGAAAAACAACAGACTTAGAAATCCTAAAAGTTCTATAAACGAAGACTTCTTTCCAGTCCCAATGTGCACTTATTTCTCTCCCTCAGTATGTACCCCACAAGAATACCGGCAAAGGGACTCCACGAATGACCTGCAGATGTTTCTGTTGCAGGCTGAAGCGGTACCCTCTGGCAGGTTCCTCAGCACCTCCTAGGAATGGGTTATCACTAAGCATCTGTTGAATGAGTGAATGAACACTTGCACAGATGAAAGAAGTGGGACCACAGGGATAATTTTCTTTCCCGGTCTCAGAATACTCTCAAGTGCAGCACAGGCTTCTGACCGGACTGCACCCACTGAACACCCAAATGCTCCTTTGATCCCATGTGCAGTGACTCATTTCACATCCACTTTAATTTCTGTCAATTGCACATGTTAACCTATTTAAACGAGGACTTTAAAAAATGATTCTTTGAGTAATATTTTGTGTTTGTGGAGAGAATTCCAGAATACTTGAAGCTCCTTTTGAAGCCACAGACCACAAACTAAGCTTTGGAGTCTGGCTAATCTTCCTGTCGCTCAGAATCTGTCTTATTAACACTTTTAAAATGAAGAGACACACCCCATGTTCTGATCCTCTGCCTTTTTACCCTTGAAGTGACAGCATTGCCTACTGGGTCCTGCATAGATTAAAAGGTATGCCCTACGGATCGCGTGATCTCTAAATCATCCATGATGTATTACGCTTAGTTTAAATGAGTGAGTCCCATTTGCACAATTGCCCTATTAATTTACTCATCATTGATTTACGCCACTTTTGCTGGAGATGTTCTACCAGACCCCTATTTTACATGTATCTGCACTAGCTCGGTTTCAGTATTTTACTCCAGGCCTCCCTATCTCATTGCTCTTCATTTGTCTTCATTTATCTTTTATTTCCATCCTCCCCCGTTCCTCCCTCTGCTGCCTTCCTGAAGTTTCTTCTGGCTTCTCCTCCATTTTCCTTCTCCTTTGGCCTTCCTCCCCTCTTACTTAAGAGCGCCTAATAAATCTCCAATTAGAGGTTAGCAATCCAGAGAAAAGAAGTCTGAAGGCTAAGAAATACAGGCAGCACAAAGCACTTGATAAAAGTCAGGAAGAAGGTAGAAAAAAGGCTCAGACTGGAATCTAATGTGAGGGTTACAAGTATTAAGCTGTTAACAAAGAGGACCCCTTCGCTAAGGATCGTATAATAAAGATGGCAAACATTGTGCCCTTCTGCCACCTTGGAGAAGCTTTCAGTTTCTTTTTTTCCTTTCTGTGTATCTCATCTTTAGAGACTTCCTTTACTCTTCAGCTAACGAGCAGGAACTCCCCTCCTCTGGCTGCAGCCAGAACCAAATCAACACCTTGGGGAGCATTACGATCAAAACACGCTGGGGGCTGTTGGAAGGGCTGAAACGTGGCCACTGTCACTGTGATTTCTACAGGCGACTTTTAAAATCCTCCTTAAAGTTTTTGGTCAGACCAAAAGATTTTTTTTTCTGAGATGGCATATTAAAGTCATTGCTTGTGCGTCCCCTTTCCTCCACCGTCCAACTCAAAGGTCCACTTGATTCCCTTGTCCAAACAGAAATCAGCAGTGATTTTACACAAAAATACAGACAGTGAAGGCGTAACTGAAAATAACAGTAAGTACAGATATTCCTGCCTGCTCCGTGGGTCTTGTGGGTGAGAGTGCTGTTTTTAATTTTGCTTTAGGGATTTTAATTCTAATATCTGGAGAGATGACAAGAAAAATGTGGTTACCAAAACACTGAACTGAAGAGAAGAGCTACATGCGCATTTAATTGTATTAATCACAGTAGTTTGCTCATCAATTCAATAACATCTGACTTACTTGGCTTTTTCTTAGCTGGCACTTCAATAAGAAACACTGTACTTCTAACGTTCCCAAAGCATGCAAAGTCCTCCAGAGGTAAGCCTTCCATTCCTCCCGTGTCTGCCTATCGCTCTTGGACCAAAGACCGGAGTTGTGTAGCTGGCCTGCAGGCTGCCTTGGGCCCTTTCTCTCTGCAGTGCCCTTGCTCAAAGCCCACTGCCTGCACGCCATTCTCCCTCGGCTGCTCAGACCACTAAACTAGGTTCTTTCCTGTTTCAGATCCTTGAACATGCTGCTTCCTTTGCCCAAAGAGTTATTATCCCCACCTTTTCCTAGCTAATTCCTGCTCACCCAACAAGATATCAGCTGAAATGTCATCCCTGAGCTGGTCCACGCTTATAGCTCCTTTTAGTATCATTCATGGCAATTACTGCGATTTTCACTTAGTAATTCAAGGTTTCATACAGGCCTCCCCTACTGAGGTGTAAGCTCCACGAGGGTAGTAACGACATCTCTTGTTCACAAGCGTATTCCCGCATCTTACTCCGGGCCTAACACACAACAGGGGCTCAATAAATATTTGATGAATGCACACATGCTAATGGAGGACGCTCTGAATACACGGGATATACAATGTCAAGAGATAACGATCAACATTAAATACTAAATAACCATCAACATGTGACCCAGATGGAGACTTTTAAGAAATTTCAAAGAAGTTATCATGACATGGAGGCAGCTGAAGAAGATTTCAGAGACAGAATGAGGCAGTCAACACAAACAGCCGCCAAGAACGATGCTTGCTGATGACCTGTTTTACATGATTGATCTCATGAAATATACTGTCTCCACAGTTATGCTGCTCTGAATCTCTCAAGATAAGAGAACCACAGTAGGTGGCAGAGTTGAGTCCCTCTTATGTCTGGTCTGACTCCAACAACGAAGGGTTTCCGCTGTGTGATGCTGTCCTCCCTGCCATACTACACACACTGCCCAACACTGGAGCCGGGCCTCCTAGGGCAGACACTGAGAAGTCCTCGGAGCCAGTGCGTTAGTGGCAGATACACTATGTAACTACACAGTCATTATGGTTCCTGAAGATTACATGGTATAGGCAGTCTGAGTGGGAATTTACTACTTTATTCCCAATGTGATTCCCATGTTGACTGAAATGTTAAGAGCTTCAAAGAGCAGAGAGGTTCATAAAGAAATCATCCTCTCTGTCTACTTAAAAAAGTCGGGCATGGCTCATACAATGTAATTTTATTGTTAACTACTGCCAGGTCACACGGTCTGGTTATTTGTGCCCATAAAGACAACAGTTCGACCAAAAGGAAACAATGTTAAAGAAATCTAGCACACTCAGAGAATCGGATGCTCTTTGGCTCTCTTCTTCAACTCCTTGCATCTGAGGAAGCAGATAGGAGTCTGCGGTTCTTGTCCATAGAGCTCCAGGCTGTCAAAATAAGCCTGGGCCTGTTGAAGCTTCCGGAGTGTTCTGATGCTAAGCAGCTTTCCCTTCCAGTGCTGAATCACAGACTGAGTGAGCGAGCTACACCTCATCTCCACATCACATGTGATTTCTTATCAGTTTTACCTGCCTTAAGGAACATGAGAGAGCTTCCTCAAAAACTCACAGGATTCTGTAAAACAGTGTGAAAGCCCCTTAAGACCTTCCACTTTTCTCCTGAGCTCCAAGGCTTTCTTATTATCAAGAACCATTCTGAAAAGGCTGAGGTGTTCAAAGCCAACTATAATTTTTAAAATGCTAATAAAAAGAAAAAGAGTGTTTTTTTTTTTTAAAGCAATCAGGTTGGCAAGATGAGGTAGGGGTAAGGGAACTGATGAAATCCTGTATTGGTGAATATGTGAAGAAACAGTCCCTTCCCAACACATTAAAACATGCATAGTCTTTGATCCAGCAATTCTCCTAGGAATTGATCCTAAAATGATCAATAGGTAAATGTGACAAAAAGAATGCAGAAAGATATTCATGGAAGCCATGTTATTAAAGTGAAAAACTACAATCTAAATGTCCACGAGTAGGGGGATGGTGAAAAATTATGTTGACTTATATGATGGTATACTATATGCAGTCACGAAAAATTACTATGGAGAAATATACTGATGAGGGGAAATGTCCATGGTTTACTGAGCACTTAATATACAACATGCATTACTGTTGTATGTATTATTATGTTTTGTTTTGTTATGAGTATATAACTTCTATGATTTTAAAATAAAAATTGTATATATTTAAAGTGTACATGACTTTTTGATACACATACATGTAGTGAAATGATTACTACAGTTAAGCTCATTGACATGCCCACTTTCTCACACAGTTGCCATTTTTGTGTGTTTGTATGCAGTGAAAACATCTGAAATTTGTCTTAGTAAGTTTCAGTAAGCATTATTATTGACTGGTGTCAGAAGAATTCACTCCTGAGAGACATCACCCGAGAACTATAAACACACAACCAGTTAAACTACTGGATTTTGATAAGCTAGCAACAATCTGCTTTTCTCTTAAAAATTTAAGATAGCAGCTTGCTGGTCCCTAATTAGGAACACTCGACTCTACCTTCCCATCTTTGATTTTGTTGTGCTTTCATTTCTTCTCTCTGAAAGGAAATTTTCTTACGTTAATGTCGATCTGCCTCCTTGCACTTGGCCCTTTTCTTTTCCTTTTGAAAGACTGAGAACCTAGAGCTTCTAAATGATTCTTTTAAGTAGAGATGCCAAAGTCACGCCATGTTAAATTACTTGTATCAAACAAATGTTAAAAAGAAATTTAAAGGACAAATAAAACCTAACTCAGTAAAAAGAATGCAGAACACTACAGAATAAATATAACCAGATGTAAGCATATTTTATATACACAGACATATACCACACGGAATTGTGTGTGCCGTTTCATAAATTCCAAGAGACCCGTTCTTACACATTTCAACATCTCTGAAATTGAAAGGCACCTTAAAATCAATGGCATGTCAGTTTAATTGTTAGTGCATATTCCTGGTGGTACATGAAATAATGTTGCGTCTTGCTGCTGATGGCACCTTCAATTAGATGAAATATGGTTTTGTCACCACAATAGTTAATTCTTTTGATGGTGAAGGGAAGGGCAGATAAATCAAATATTAAATGCTATCAATCCTTCCTTTCACAAAACAAAACAGAAACAAAAGAAAACCATTACCATCTTCCCCAGGTACAGCGATTTCTCGCATCCCGCCCATAGATAAGCCGGTCTACATAGAAACAGAAACCCACACACTAAAAATACAGCCATCTTAATATTTTGATTCAAAGCACAGCTAATATTCTGAATGGTGCCAACAGTAGCTTTTTCAGGATTCAAAATCCATCTTCTACCCTTACTATAGCACATAAATGACATAAACTTCTCATCAACAGCATAAAAAATTCATATTCTGTCTATATAGCAGCTGCTATGTTAGGTTTATGTCAACAATTGGCCTGATTTTTTAATAGCATAAATGTTTAAAGCGGTAGCAATTCCTGTAAAATATCTATGAGGATACTGAAAGCTGATATGCGTCAGAACACAGGCGTTTCTTGAGGAGGAAGCAATTCTCCCTATTTCATCCTTCTTCACCCTCCGTTCCTTCTCTTCCACCCCCTGCTCATTGTGGTTCATTACTCCCCTCAGCTAAATACGGCAAGCATGGCAGCCTTCTTTCCGGGGCCCCAGCACAGTATTTACTGAATTCACAAACGCCCAGTCACAGTCCGAAGACGGAGAGGAAATTAGACACCTCTCGTGAAACCGGGTGACTCCCAAGTTTTCTTTCCTCGGATCTACAATTCTATGGTTCTGCCATCTTTTTTTTCTACTGGGGCCCACTTTACACATTTTTTAAATGTTTATTTATTTATTTGAGAGAAAAGAGAGAGAGAGCTGGGGAGGGGCAGAGAGAGAGAGGGAGACACAGAATCCAAAGCAGGCTCTAGGCTCTGAGCCTTTAGCACAGAGCCTGACATGAGGTTCAAACTCAGGAGCTGAGCTCTGAGATCATGACCTGAGTCGGATGCTTCACCCGGCCGAGCCACTGCTGAGGCCCACTGTTTGAAAGAAGGCAAGTCCCACAAGGGCCACAGGTACCCACAATACCCCCCCCCCCACATACATATGCACACACAGTCAGCAATGAACACGGCTCAAGAACGCAAATTAAACATTAAACATTTCACCTTAACTTCATTTTCTATCTACATATCTGCTATCCCAACAATTTATACTTTCGTGCTCTTTGATGCATCTATGTTGTCTGTTCTGGGTTTTGTTGTTACTGGCTGTGAGAGCAGCACAGTAACACTGGCCTCCTCAGTGAGACTCAAAGCTTAAGGCGCACAGTCTTTTCAGCCTTTCCTCTGTACCAACTGTGCATCACAACAACAGTCTTTAAAGACTTAACATATATCATTTGCTTATTAATACAGTACGTAGCTCTGACTCATTACTCTGAATCTTCAAAGCATTACACAAATACGTGTTGAAGCCGCATTATCCACATTTGGTAACTGTGACAGAAAATGCGCAGCAGATTTTAACACCTGAAATAGATCACAGCCTTTCTGTTCTCTGGATGTTAACCAGTGTCAAAGCCAGGTCTTCACAATCACCCTGTTGCTCAAATCTTGCAGATTTTCAAGCTGCGAGCTGCTGTCTGCTCTGCGGAGTGTCTTCCGTGTTCCTCTTCTCTCTCTCACCTTAACCTGAGAGGAACAACTTCCTCCGACACTTGCCGACTCCCTTACCCTTTGCCGTGAGATGGTGAGAGCAAGGGGCCTTCCCTGGGCCGCGTGATGGAGTAGCTGGGACCCCGGTACTGGAAGCAGTCCTTTCTCTGGACGGGTTCCTTTCCATGCTGCAGGGACAGCACGGGTCAGGCCGCTTCTGACCCATGCGGCTGGCCAGCGAGCGGACTTCAGACACAACCCTCTAGGGTCCCAAGGTACAAATTATGGCAAAAGGTTATTAGGAGGATCTTGGCAGCCCTCTTCAATCCAGCATTGGCCTGAGTGATGTGCATTTTAGGAACTGCTGGGAGCATCAATAAAGCAGCGAGTGTGTCTCTCCGTTCCCATTCTCATTCATTCATTCACTCATTCGTTCTCTCCACACACGCGCGCACAAACACACATATACAGAGATGGATAAACAGATCTACATTTAAGGATACGGGTACAGATATGCATATACAAACAAGAGACATATTCTGACAGATCCTAACGGGGAAAAGAAGTCAACTCCTAACAGATGTACCATATTCTTTTCAGACTAGATCAGACAAAAATACCTGTAAATCACTTAGTGAACTTAAGAGCCGGTGAGGGATATCAAAGACTAATAGATTCTCATCATGGTCATAAAATCATAACTCGACTCTCCAAATGTTTCCTGGACTAACAATGTGTCAGCGTAACACACCCTGTGGTGTTGGGGGCGGCGTGTGGAGGAGGCTGGTGCAGGCCACCTTTGTCTGGAATCTTGACAATTAACTGCCCAAGCCTCCACGTGTTCATAGTCTAGTCTTTTCCTCCATTTCTGAATCCACGGATCCTCTAAAAGGTTTTCCTCTCACTTATTCCTAAAACAGAGAGCACTGTTACTCGTGAAGAGAGTACATAAGGGGGCAAATGAGGGAGGGACAAGATGATGAGGGCCCTAAAGCCTCAAGGAAGTACCATTTCTTGAGCACTTACTATGGGCAGACACTGTGAGAATCCACTAATACATACTACTTTGTTTAATTCACTTCTCACCATAATCCTATGAAGTTCCAAATTATTGTTCTCACTTCACAGGTAAAGAATCGATGGGTCTGACAGGTGAAGGTAACTGGCTCAAGGTCACACAGCTAGCACGGGGGCCTGTGCCACGCAGCTCACACTGAAGACACACAAACATTTTACGTAAAAGTAATTTTACAACCAGAGGCGACAACAGCCAGAGGAGGCCGCTTAGGCTGCAGACATGGTTCAAGCTAGGACTTCCGAGGCAGCATGCTCCCTCTGGACAGGACCCCGACTCCTATAAATCTTCTCCGGAGTGCATTTCTGGAACCCAGGCAAGCCAAAGTGCCGTCCGTCACCTGTCAACTGTAGCAGTTTCTTTGTCTTAGTGTGTTCCTGGGAAGCCTCGCCACCAGAATCACCAGAAACAAGGAATCTTTTAAATAAACTCCATTTCCTGTCACATGTAAGGCTGATTCTTGTCTGGGCAACACTCATTTGAGCCTGATTAAATTGCTGTGATGAACTTCAGAGTTGAGACTGCCCTTGAGCTGAACATCTATATGATCTTTAATTCCACTACCCACTCATTTCTTGCAGAGCTCACAATTCTCTTGGTCCCACTGGAGCAGCCGCGTTCAGGTTCTGCATCAATATGTTCAGTGCTGAATTCATTTCTGCAGGGAGTCCAGTACATCTGAACTTTCCAAAATCATTTGGCCCCCATTACTGGTAAGCACTGCTCTTAAATAGGTTGTAACTCCAGCTAATAGGCTCCATAATCATAGTTGAATCGAACAAAGGGGTCCAGGAGAGAAAGCCATCAGTCATTTTTATTCCCATCAAATAAGCTGCAAAAGGCAGAAACTTTCCGATTTCAGAATCTCCTGGTCTCAATTTGATCTTTGGGGCTTATTAGAGAGGCAGGGGATGGGAGGAAGAGACTACCTAAAGGTATGCAAAATCCTAATATCTAAAACAAAAGGCTTTCTTGTAAATATAATTTGAGAAGACAGAACTAAAGCAAGTTCCAATGCAATGAACTGGAAGTTTTGACAGATTTCACCTGAACTGCTGGAGGCCAGAGCACTTTAAGCATCTTCCTTCCAAAGAGGAGCCTGATTGCTTATCAGTATGGGGTAGAACCTTAGAAAAGGTGACTTTGTTGACAAGTTCACATTCTTCTTTTGTCTAATTGATAAATAATCAGAGGAGTCCATAAACTCCTAAAACAATGACAACAGGGAACACACCTCTGAGATGATTTTCAGGACTTATCTTCAAATCAAATTATAAACATGCATAGGTACAGCTGGTATTTAAACTTCAATGCTTTTCAAAATGAAATCTTTATTTAAAAAATGTTTTCTAGGGGTGTCTGGTGGCTCAGTTGGATAAGCATCTGACTTCAGTTCAGGTCATGATTTCATGGTTCGTGGATTCCAGCCCCACAGTGGGCTCTGTGCTGACAGCTCAGAGCCTGGAGCCTGCTTCGGATTTTGTGTCTCCCTGTCTCTCTGCCCCTCCTCTGCTCCAATTCTGTCTCTCTCTCTTAAAAATAAACATTTAAAAAATGTTTTCTGCAAGATACACAACACTATTACAATGTACAAACATTCACACTGAGAGGCTGAGGTTACTATGCTGTGCTTGGTTAGATCAAGTTGGTTTAATGTAGAATATAACAATCTCGGATTCTTGCTTAAAGATAATGGGCAGGGGGAGGGGCCCACAAATGTCCATACTGTGCACAGATCTACTTCCTACCCAATGGTAAGTTCAGATGTATCATGTTAATGAGGAGTTGTTCATGCCCACGCTCACCTGCTCAGTAAGTATTTCTAAAAAGGTTTTAATGTTTGAGAGAGAGAGAGAGGGTGAGCAAGCACAAGTGGGGTAGGGGCAGAGAGAGGGAGACACAGAATCCAAAGCAGGCTCAAGGTTCTGAGCTGTCAGCACAGAGCCCAGCACGGGGCAGGGCTTGAATTCAGGTGCCACTGAGATCATGACCTGAGCCCAAGTCAGACATTTAACTGACTGATCCACCCAGGTGCCCCTGGCAAGTATGTCTAATACATTTATTGGGTAAAGCAAACAAAAATAAATAAACAAAAGGCAAATGAAATCTAAATCTTTTCACCAAAATGAGCAACATATTTTTTTTTCTTGTGTTTTGGTAGAAACAATGGCCTCACTCTCCACTCATCAGGGACACTTGCTGGAGGACATGGAGGGTAGGAGGTCACCCAGGCAATCACTGGGATGGGTGAATGGTGACTAGTGACGCTGGGAGAGTACTGATGTGTTTGCTTCTGAGCTGTGCATAAAATCATAGGCTCGGGCACCTGCTGTCAGAAGACTGAGATACAGTTGTTTGGTTTCTTAACACAAGTGATCGTGTCTGCCTCACCCCGTGACAGTGGGCATATGTGTTTTCTAGTTGTATTTAAACTATTCCACTTCTTTGCAAAAAGGGTTTAAAGTTTGATAGACTTGATCAATACAGTTAATGGTGATCTTCCCATTTCAATTAATATTTCTTAACATGTTAATTTGCTTTACTAAAAGACCCTGCTCTGTCTTCTTGTTTCTGACTGGAATTGTATATAACTATTTTTTTAAAGTTTATTATTATCATTTTTGAGTGAGACAGAGCACGAGCAGGGGACAGGCAGAAAGAGAGGGAGACACAGAATCTGAAGCAGGCTCCAGGCTCTGAGCTGTCAGCACAGAGCCTGACACAGGGCTCAAACCCATGAACTATGTAATCATGACCTGAGCTGAAGTCCGATGCTTAACCAACCGAGCCACCCAGGTGCCCCTATATTTATTCTTACAATCTATTTTAATTAAGCAAATTGTGTTGGGGCATCTGATTGACTCACTTGGAGAAGCATGCAGCTCTTTATCTTGGGGTAGTGAGCTTGAGCCCTGTTAAGTGTAGAGATTACTAAAAAAAATAAATTTAAAAAATCGTATACAATTGAAAATAATGTACGTTGTACGCACAATATCCACATGATACATGAAGGAGTGAGTATGGCTCTGGCTGAGGAATTTTTATCAGGAGACCTAGTACTCAAATAACTTCCTCTGCAGCCCCAAAATGTGTTCAGTAAAAGGACACATCAAATTGTATTTATTGAACACTAACTGTAAAACACAGGCCTTACCTCTTTAAAGCTTATCACTGTGTCTGGAAAAATAAAAAAGTAGGTAGAGGAAGGAAATAGGAGAAAACCCGATGAGGACACGTTTAAGCCGTGCTCCCCTAGAAGATACAAAGCACACGTGGCAGATGTCCCAGAGGACGTGACTGTGTCGTGCTGTGGGGACCAAATGAGGAGGAACAGCAGTGTGGACGGGAACCTGGAGGCCTGTGCTCCCTTCCCAGGGGTCCCCGAAGCTGGCAGGGCCTGGAAAGGCCGTCTAACCAGGTGCACCCACCTCCCCCAGAACCGTGAGTCCCTTGGCCAGCATCTCCGTGTCTTGGCTGGTCCAGTGGCTCTGGCGCTCACTGAACAGGAGCTGGGACCCGACAGCAAGGGATCAGCTACCACAGCAAAGAAGCGGAGAGGTGATGGCACCAATGAATGACACATTTTTAACTTGATACCAGTCTATGTTCTTTTTAACAGATATTTAGGTTTCTAACAAGACTCCTCGCCGTGTTGCTGACATTTCACTCCGTCTCGTACATAGTCTGGGCTCTAACCTACAACAAACCGATAGAAGTCTAGACTCTGTCTTGCTTGCACTGCTTTTGCAAAGACCTTTATCTCCCTTTTAAGGGAAAACATAGATGGATCCATTTATCTCTCTCTCAAAATAAAAGCTCCCCTCATAGTACTATCTTCAGTAAAGCACGCTCCTGCATGTGCCTCAGTCCATGAGGTGACGGCGATAGTGCAGGAGAGCGCAGGGGACCGGAGAACGTTTTCATACTTTAATGTCACTTCTCTGAGCTTGGTTCTGTGTTACAAGGAGTTGAGATCAAGTCTAAGGGGTTCCCCTCCTTCCTAAGCCTCCTTAAAGCCTCTTCTGTAGCATTTAACACTCTGACCACTCTCTAATCAGCGTTCTTTGGAAAGCCCCTCCTTTATCTACGATTCTTTTATTATTATTACCATTGAAGTAGAGTTGACACGCACTGTTAGTCAGTTCCAGGTGTAAGCACAGTGATTCAATACTTACTGTATGTGACGCCGTGCTCACCACGGTGCAGCTGCCCCCGTCACCACACGGGGATATTACAAAACACTGCTGTACTCCCCGTGCTGAACCTTCTATGCTCATGACTTACTCATCCCATAACTGGAAGTCTGTACTCCCCGCTCCTCATTCTTTTTTTTTTTAATTTTTTTTAATGTTTTTTATTTATTTTTGAGAGACAGAGAGAGACAGCATGAGCAGGGGAGGGTCAGAGAGAGAGGGAGACACAGAATCCGAAGCAGGCTCCAGGCTCTGAGCCAGCTGTCAGCACAGAGCCCGTCGCGGGGCTCAAACCCACTAATCATGAGATCTGACCTGAGCTGAAGTCAGACGCCCAACCGACTGAGCCACCCAGGCGCCCCTCCCGCTCCTCATTCTTATTTACTCTTCTCTCGCCTCTCTGGAAGTGTGTTCTCGACACCATCCCTTTTCTCCCACTGCAGAAGAAACACTCAAGAGATTCTATCCTACTCTATCTGCACAGTCTGTCTCCTCCAAGAACTTCCATCCATGCCTCTGTGGAGGCAATCTCTAGCTTCACTCATCTAGGTCTGGCTGGACCAGTTGACCACTGGGTGGATCCATCCACAGGGCCCCTCACTCTGTGTAGATCACATATGAACTTGACTTGGCCCTCACTGCTCTAAACCACTGGCCCCAACAACCCACCCCTCCAGCCTTAATCCCCACTGATAAACCCAAGCATATTTCACACCACAAACAATTGCTCCCTGACTATTCCGAGAACACTGGGCTGCTCATTATCATATCCTTTTCCTACGTCTTTGCCTGATGCAGTCTTAACTATCTTTTCAAGGCCAACTGCCCAAGTTTCTTATTCAGTCTGATAAACTCTTTTCTTTCTTTCTTTCTTTTTTTTTTTTTTTTTTAAACTCAAGCCTATTCACTGGATGGACCTTGAGGGTGTCATGCTAAGGGAAGTAAGCCAGGCAGAGAAGGACAGAAACCATATGTTTGCACTCATAGGTCTAACAGGAAGACAGGAGAAACCTAATGGAGGACCAGAGGGAGGGGAAGAGGGAAACAGAGTTGGGGAGAGAGGGATGCAAAACTTGAGAGACTATTGAATACTGAAAATGAACTAAGAGTTGAAGGGGAAGGGGGAGGGGGGGAAAAGAGGTGGTGGTGATGGAGGAGGGCACTTATGGGGAAGAGCACTGGGTGTTGTATGGAAATCAATTTGACAATAAAATACTAAAAAAAAAAGAAACTCAAGCCTATTAACCTTTTAAGCCATTTATAATACTATAGCTTTTGTTATAATACCAGAACTTTTATTCTAATAAGAAAACTTTTTTCTTATTTAACCTACAAAACAGATTCCTACATTCTGGAAGTGGTTTAGTCAAGAGATGTTTATGAATTAGAATGAAATGGTCACAAAACTCATTTTAGACAGAAAACTTGAAAACGCCTTATGTGGAACCACAGCCGTGTGATGCATTTGTACATATATGGAATGGTCTTCTTTTGTTTCTTTTACAATTAATATTTTCTGGAAATTCTTCTGAATGCTATATATGCACATTCTTTAAAAATATTTCATGTGAAATCCCTTAGGCTCTGAGCTTTGTGCATCTCCAGTGACTATCACAGAGGAAGGCACTCAAATGTTAGAAAAAAGGACAGTGAAGGGAGAAAGGGAAATGGGGGAATGTATCAAACATCAGCAAGTCTGAAACTGACCTAAGAGAAGGTCCAAATGTTAGTTAGAGACTGGGGCAGATTCTAGACTGTTCAAAATTTATGTTTTCAGATAAAAAAGCGAATGTATGTATATTGTGGTAAAATATACATAACTATTTTTAAGTGTATAGTCAGCAGCATTAAGTCTTTTACAGAATGCTTTTGTCATCCCAAAATGAAACTCTGTACCCATTAAACAATAACACCCCTTCCCCACCTCCCCTTACCCCTGGCAACTTTGTCTCTGAATTTTACTAGCCTAAGTACCTCAGTAAGTGGAATCACACATTTGTTCTTTTGTTTTTGGTTTATTTCACTTAGCGCAAGGTCTTCAAGGTTCACCCATGTGGTAGCAAGTATCAGAATATTCTTCCTTTTTAAGGCTGGATAACATTCTGTTACACAGACCTATTACACTTTGGGTGTCCATTTACCTGAAGATAGACATGTGGCTTGCTCCCACTTTTGACTCCTGTGCATGATACTGCTATGAACAAGGGCGTCCAAGTGTCTTGAGCCCCTGATTCCAATTCTTTGGAGCATATACCCAGAATTAAAATTACTGGATCATACGGTAATTCTAGACTTTTTTTTTTTTGAGGAGCTACCACCACACTGGTTTCCAAAAAGATCTATTTTTAGTGTCTAGGAAACTTAACCTCTTGAGGACTTCAAGGCAAACATATGAAATGAGACATGGATTAGATCAGAAGTCTGTTATCTCTCTAACGTTCTGATTGTAAAACACAGTTATAGACCCACCACTGACCAGGAGCCCAAGCATTATCCACTTGCCCTCTGCCCCCACGACAAAAAGGGTTTCAATAGATGAAGCCTCTAAACTCTAAAGCAGAGAATGAGAAGCCCTTTTAAGGGAAGGAAGGAAAGAAGAAATGAAAGAAGAAGCTGAGGAGATAAGAAAAGAGGGCAGGAGAAAATGTGGAGGTCTTAAGGCAGGGAAGCCTTGAGTGGCAGAATGAAAACAGGACCCATTATTTGGGGCTCCCCATGCACCTGCTGTAGAAAATGCAACAGCCTAAAGACATGCAAAGGGAGGCTGTAAGAAGCACGGCAATTCAATTTCATGGGGACAGGTGCCCCTACTTTATTCATTTATTTTCCAATTTATAAAGTAATTTAATCATTTTACCCATTTTCCTGGTTCTAAAATCCCCCTAACATTTCCTAAAACTTATTCAAGTAGAGGCATGGAATACCATTTAAAAAAACTCCCCTTACAAAACAGCCTACCAAAATGATGAAATTTAAAAACCTGTCCCTTGCCACTAAGTCCGTAGTGACAGGACTTGATCTCCTTGTACTTCAGTCTTCATTTCCCTAACTGTGTGTTCAAGCAAATATATGGTTTATGAGATACTGAGGCTCTAAGCTACAGAATGTAGTCTTAAGTAAAATGATAATGATCATAATAATAATAATAACAACAACAACATCACCATCATCATCTATGGGTAGAAAAATACCAATCCTTTGGAAGTTTTACCTTTGAACCCAAATTATAACAAATCGCGAGAACTTTTAACTCACTCATATGTTGCATTATACATGAGATATGGAGTGTAAATACTTAAGAATTCCCTTCTGAGACGCTCAGAAGTAAGTAGGAATTAGAGTCAAACTCAGAAGTAGAGAAAACCAAGAAGTTTACCTCTCTCCCGCCCATCACAGCTTCCTGCCTTTTTATACATGTTCTCTTTACCTATAAAAAGGGTCCCCATGTCCCCTCTCTAAGAACTGACAGCAGCCATTGCAGGCCCGGAAGCTGACATCGTGCTGTCAGGTCTGCCTCCCTACGGATGCAAAGAAGGTCCCCGAGTTCGCAAAAAGGATTAAGAAATGAAAACCAGAGACTTTGTGATTTGCCTTAATCATTTTTAAATTTTAATACTACATGGTAGGTTAGTGGCAGGTACGAGAAAAAAACAGCATTTTTTAAAAGATGCCAATGGAAAGGAGCGATGGGCCTTCAGAGGAGCCATATGACACATCCCATCAGGTATTACATCTTCCCTCTGATATTTTCATCCGAGTGTTTATTAAACGAGCCCCCACTTTCATCCACATTGTTTTGATTAATGCATGCAAAGGTTCAAGAATTACAGAAGAGAAATCTAAGGTGATCGTGCATTAAAATAAATGAAAGGATGACTCCTGGTTTACAGGCACTGTATTTCATGACTAAAATGCTTCCTGCCCGCCCCTCTTTTTTTTTTTGAATTTAACTGCAACACACTTCTCTTGGCTTCGGTTTTGAAGTAATGCTATAAAATTCATTTTATCTCTTTTTCAAGCCTGGCTCTTTCATACATAACATCAGACTTGTCATATCTGAGGAATTATTAAAATAAGACGGAGACTGCTATTTCTGAGCAGAAAAGCCTCTTTGAGCCGGCATCCTCAGGAGAGACACGGGCTCAATCTCATTAGTTGGTGCTGAGACGCGTCCTAGTCTCCAGGTTCAAGGTGATGAAAGATTAGGGCGTTGGGCCTTGTCTCATTTCGTATGCAGCACACATCCCTCCCTGCCCGTGAACACGAAATTACATTGAACCTGGGGAGTCTAACTCCATTAATTTTAAATGGAAGATTAATTTAACAATATGCGGCAGATATTTGTTACAGACCTATCATGTAAAAGTGACGGTTAGCAATAAATTGTGGTGACTCATACTGGCCAGTGGCCCTGGCTCAAATAAATCAGGAGGCATTTACACATAATTGCTGTTTTTAAAGACAGGGATATGGGTGATGTGTTTCTTTGATGAAAGATTGGGTAACCCCATTCAAAGAAACAGCAGCTGATATTAAAGCCACAGTGCTGTTCTGGAGGGAGACATTTTTGATTAGTATTTCTGGAATAATCATTTAGGAATAACAAATACTGTACTGATGTAGCATAATCTCTCTCTCTCTCTCTCTCTTGAAACCTGTGCAATAATTCTGAGGCATGAAATTGTCATGGTATTTTTGTCAATTTCCTTAAAGTAATTACAATAATAATACCCTCAGAAATGACAATTTGCGAGGCTGAAGAGAGGATGAGAAGGGGGAGGCAGAAAAGGTATCAGTGCTGATAAGTACAAGCAATTCTATTGATCTTCTGGAAATAATTACAATAATATACATAAATAATAATTTGCAAGGTTCCGCGAGGGACAAAGAGGGACAATGGCAACTGAAGAGAAACATTCTAAGGAAGAAAGTGTGGGGTTTTCTTTTGTTAAATGACATTTCACAGAGCTTTCTGGACACTTTTTTTTTTTTTAAAGCAAATTCTCCTCTTCTTGAAGCAACTGAGGGGAAAGAAAGAAAGACACACAGAACGCCCTGAATGCTTAACTGCTACAGGGTAAGCGACGCAAAAGAGAAGCCAAGGACGCTGGTTGCTTACAGCACTTGTGAGGAGAGGCTCCGGAAGGGAGCCATCCAGCGAGAGGGCCTGCCTGTCCTCTCGCCGAGGAGTGGGGGTGTTGTTCTAAGCGCCTCTCGTCTGCAAGCACCAGCCTTGCCAGCACTTAGGGGAAGGATGCTCAAGGACTTCGGTCTTCAGTCAAGTCCAATGTGATAGGAGCTTTGCTCATGTCTCCTTTAAAAGATTGAGGTGGGAAGAGGGCAGTGTGAGGATTATGTGTCTTTCCTCCACGCACCCTCTCGACATACTCAAGGGACTGCTGGGATGTCGGAATAAACCTCCCTGTCTCAGAGCGCACATCATTCCGCTCCACTCTGTTTAGCAATAGGAGAAGCCGGGGAGAAGGGAGGTGGCACTTGAAACACCACTTGATGCATCCCTTGGCTCCAGTCTTGAACCCCTCTCCAGGCTGTCCTTCCTCAGGGCCAGTAGAACGAGCTGGAGGGCAGGTCAGATCAGAACTATTTCCTGTTGCAAATCTTTCGAAGGTTCCGGGCTGCCCACAGAATTAAGTCCAAACTCCTCAGCCTGGTATATAAGGATGTTGATTCCAGCCCACTGCGTCTCTGTCCACTCTTACCCTTCCTGATACGTGAACTTCACACTACTAAATGCTCACCTTGTACACCTCAGAACTGGCATTACTGACATACCACCTTTTGCATATGCTCTTCCCTCTGCCTTAAATACCCTTCCTATGTGTCCTCCTCTGGCAACTCCTACTCATCCTTCAAAACCCAACTCCAGCACCACACTCCCTGCAAAGTAGTCAAAACTTTTTTTTTCCTACTTGAGAGCAGGGACCAGCCCTATTCATCTTTCTAACCCCAGCATCAACCCAAGGAGGAAAACATGTAGATGTAATCCTATTTGTTAAATTCATTAAAAATGGCTTATTTTACAGAAGATACTTTGCAACACTAGAAAGGATGGTGAGGATAGAGGGGATAAAGGAAAGAAAGAATATGCTGATATGTTCAGGGATCTGTAATTTATATGGTGATCAACTGTTTTGATTTATAATTTCACACATCAGTGTGTAGTAGGTAAAACAGGAAATAGCAAATAACAGAGCTCAGATGCTAGTAATAGATTGATCAAGAGTAAAAGGTTGGTATATTCTAACGAGTTATGAGGGGGTGAGTTGTAAGAAGGCCACAACAGCAGAAGCAAAAGTGGAGCAAGGAACATTTACTAATGCTAGCTCTATGACCCCACGGTTCTAATGGCTTCACGTGTATTAACTCCTTTAGTCTTCTCTGTGAACCTTGATAAGACAGTCCCTATGATCATCTCCATTATACAGACAAGAAACCAAGGCACAGAGAAGTTAGGTAACTTGCTTAAGGCCATTCAGACCGCAGGTGAAAGGACTAGGATTTCAATCCTAGGCAATTAAGCTCCGAGCTCTCTCAAAGAATTCTTTTAGGAGCCGGTGGGGTCCTCCTGCCACCCACCTGTGGCAAGACCAGGATCCCACCTGCTGAAAGGGAGGCCCTGGACAAGAGCGCCAGGGAAGGAGGAGCCCAGGAAGGTGTCATGGCAAAGGGCAGGGCTGTTCTTTGAGCCTAGGTGAGCAGTGGAGTCCCAAGAAGGCCCCACCTGCTGTGAGAAGAAGGCGGCTTGTAAAAACCTGCACATCAGGCAGGGTCTGGTTATCACGGCTGATAGCAGTCAGGTAGCTGGTAGTCAAGAGACTGTAGAGGTTCAAAGCAAATCTGGGTTAAAGACTAAAATTGGTTCAGAGTGACAGAATATTCTTGAAAAGCAGCTTCAGCAGACTTGCGCTCAGAGGTACATGCACAGAAAGGTGTCCTCAGTAATCACTTGAGAGGGGGTGAGTAAAGTCTGCATTCTGACATTTCCTGATTGGGAGTGAATTTCCTCACAGGTGACAAAGTTAACACTCCTACCATTTACAGGGCCAGGCATTTTGTATATTCAGTGTATACCTTTCTTATTTCAGCACTGTCACCGGAAAGGTAAATTTCACTCCATGAGATCTGAAAACATCTTCCAGTAGCCGATTTAAAAGAATAACTAGTCCCATGTAGTAAGAAGGATGATAACAGTAACAGCAATAATGATAAACTAACCCCAAAGGTGATTTATTATGACTCTATTGTAACTTTTCTCTGAAGACTGGCAAGTTATTAGAAAACACTAATTAAACTATATGGTTTCCCCAAAAGAGGAAGCTACAAGAATTATTTTGTTGTTGCTCTTTTTCAGATGGATGACTGAAGTGAAGAGAGAGAAATGTGAATGTTCCTTCCCTGTAGCCAAAACCCAGAAACGTCATCTCCCTTCTCTAGAAATGCAACTGAAACATGCATGAACAGAACAGCATCACTATTTAGTAAACAATTAATAGTCTCTATCTTTAAAAATAAAAAGGGGGCTGTGCCAAGCTACTTCTGGAAAGAAAGATTATCGGCATTATAGAAAAAACCCAACAAGCTATTGTAACTCTATTAAAAAGAGTAACAAGCCATGAGGCAATTCCTGAGACCGGGAGATGTTTAGATTCTTAGAGCTTTTAAATATAAACTCTTCACCTCCTCTCTTCCTAGACTCCTGGTCAACTTAGTGAAAAACAAAAACAGAATTTACTATCAAGAAACATTCCACTGTCACAAAAGGTGCTGGCAATGCTAAAGGATCAAGCCATTAAGGAAAAAGAAAACATACCCCATGGTCTAGTCTTCAAGGAGAAGTCAGGGTTGGGGTGTAAAAGAGTTGATTAAAAAAAAAAACACAGTATCTTAAATTTACCACTGATATCAAGGCTGCCAGCATTGGATGCCTCTAACTAGTTCAGTTTTGTGCTTTAATGTTAAATTTCTTATGGGAGCACATCACCTAATTAGAGGAATTGATAACTGCACTGTTCCATAATGAGGCCAATACATTTCAAAGTCATTAAAGATAACCAAGGCAATAAGTCTGGGTTTAAGCGGCGTTTCCTCAGATTTCACAGTCTGCATGTTGCAAGTGTGGTGGTGGGGGGTGGGGGGAAGCAATCCCTGCCTAGTCAACTGTAAATGCTGGGTTATTGGAATTTTTAAAACAGGCAGCAAGGAGAAAATTACATGGCCAAATCTCCTTTTTCCAGTTAATGAAGAATTAAGACTCCCATTTACCATATTAGAAGGTTCACCGGAGGTCTCAGCTCTCCATAGCTGGTGTTTGACAGCGGTGTCAGTGTATCTGGGTCTGAACGCGTAAGTGCATGACAGAGGATCATTCATAACTGTCACATCTACTTATCTCTCTCATTGTCACCCAGCTAACGAAATTCAAGCCATGGAGCTGGCTGCCTCTGTCCCTCTCTGAACCCAGCTCAAGGAAAAAGGCGTTCCAGAGCCCATTCATGTCCGATTATCACATCAGCACACTGTGAATCTCCAACAGGAGTCAGCATGGCTTCCTGTAATCTCCCCCATCCAAGGGAGAAGACAAGATGTTCCTAGGACTAATGTCCATGCAGACCCAGACTGCACCTGGTGTCAGCATTCACAAAGAACAGCTCAGAGAAATAACGCAACAGAGAAAAGATTTTTGAATATATTGTTCCATATTTCAGGGGGGGAAACATCACAGCATTTGGAGTTAATCTTCGACTGGTAATGAGCAAATGCCATTTCTATGCACTAAACAGCAGTAAGTGTGAGAGGGTTTCATAATGCAATTTGCTACAGCACACAGATATTTAAACTAAAAGCGGAAAGAGAGGCTGATATAGGAATATCTGTAACCTAACCAATCAGAAGATTTTAAGGACAATGTAGCACAAAAAGAAGATACAATTTGATTTGCAAATATTATCACTGAAGCAGCTTATCTGCACAGAAGAAAGTAGTTTGGTTATTAATGTGTCATCAACAATAGAAATCAGAGTTGGTATGACAAAACGTGCCCGTTTTCAGACAGGCAGGCCATCTGCAAAATGGCAAATGGGCTGTGTCCTGAAGCAAGTAATTTGACATGGAAGTGGTGATGTGTTTTCGCATCTCGGGCTCCTGTGAAACCAAAGGAAATAAAACACTACCAAAGGTTATTTATGATAAATTCACATTTAGAAAGCTCTCCTTTGTTACTTCTGAAATTCAGACAACGGCGCTGATTTCAGTGCTGCCACATGCAGATTTTTTTTTTAAACACAAAAAGTTCTCACATATTTAGAGTCAACCTCCACTGGATTAATCGTTTTTTAATCTTATGTCTTCTTATTTCAACTTTTAATTGAAATAAAATTCACACAGCATAAAATTCTTCATTGTAACCATTTTAGACAGGACACTTCACTGGGTTTTAGTATATTCTAAGGTTGTGCAAATATCACTAGTATCTAATTCCAGAACATTTTCATCATGCCCAAAAGAAAACCCATATCCATTAAGCAGTCATTCTCTAACTCCCTTCTCCCCACAGCCACTGGCCACCTTGAATCTATTTTCTGTTTTTATGGACTTATTCATTCTGAACAGTTCCTATAAATGAAATCATACAATATGTGCCCTTTTGTGTCTGGCTTCTTTCACTCACCATAATGTTTTCAAGGTTCAGTACTTCATTCCTTTTTCTGGCTAGGTAATATTCTACATTTTGCTTTCCTATTCATCTAGTGATTGATGTGGATATACCACATTGTGTTTATACATTTATCAGCTGATGGACATGTGGGTTGTTTCTGCTCCTTGGCTATCATGAATAATGTTTCATGACCATTCTGTGCAAGTTCTTATATGAATACAGGTTTTCAGTTCTCCTGAGGACGCAGCCAGGAATGAAATTGCTGGGTGGCCACATACAGTTGTGCAGGCTGTACACTGCACAGCCCAGAAGAAGCTACTCAAACTACAGCCACAAACCGGACAACTTGCAAAGCAGCTTTATTTGATATGGACCTTACTGAGAAAGAAATTGATTTATTCTGCTTCCTTGAGAAGTTAGAGTTGTCATAATAGATTTGAATGGTCTTTGATGGTGGTTTTTCTTAAAAGAATCACATTTAAGGTACAAAAAATTATACTTTTCAAGTGGTTGGCAGTTGTCAGGCTTAAATAAAACCACTACAAAAGTTTCAGTCACAGTCAATATTCAACAGCCCAGTCAGTCTGCTTCGGGGCCACCTGCCTTCATACCCCCACCCTTGGCTTCCTGACACTGGCTTCATACATGTTCTCCTCCTCAGTAGCCCTACTATGGATTGTGAAGGACCAATGAGAATAATAAAAAAGAATGATTTGGCTTCTCCCTATGAGAAGTGAGCTAAAAAGTTCAGGAAATCAAGAAGACACATTTTTATTTTCTTCAGTGATTATTTTTCCACTCTACCCCTAGTTACCTCACTATCTTACGTATTCTTCATTAGCAAATGGTCACTTAGGAAAAGACACTAATTTGCTACATTAAAAAAAAAAAGACAGGGTGTACTTAATTCATAAGACCCTAGCCAGAAACAGTTGTTCTCACGTAGGGACTGGGTTTACAACGTGAGCACCTTCACAATCGCGGTTCAGCCATGGCGGCTGCCTGGAAGCCTGCCACGTGCCTTAGTTTCCCCCTTCTTATTGTTTCAGCTGTAAATATTAGCAGTAAGGATGACAATAAAATTATTTTCAATCCTTGAGGTTTTAGCTTATAAGGACTGGGTGTCACCACTGTCTTCAGATTCAGGCAATAAATACTATTCTTAAAACAAAACCATCAACCCTAAGAAGTAAGATATATTTGGGGGACATGAATTAACTGGTTTGGCATGATTTCCAGAGACCCATGCTGCTTGAATATTGGGACAACAACTTGCAACCTACTGCCACTTCTTAAAAGTACTGGATCAGACTTAACCAAAACTGAACTGTCTAACTATCTCTTACCCTCTCCAGAAAAAAAAAAAATTCTGTTTTTACCTTATCCCTCTGATATTTGCAGTGCAGAGACCATGTCATTCCTTCTTAGTCTTGGTCCATCTCCATATCCTCACCCTCTAACACCTCCCTCCTAAAACTGTCAGTTCTTCAAGGAAAAGAAAAGTCCTCTCACACTGCTCACATGCTCACGTACAGACCCTTCCCTAATGTGGCGGTGCTTTGCAGTTAGTCCCACAGCCCAAACCTTTAGTATAAAGAAAGTGTTTGGAAAA
The DNA here is from genome assembly GCF_006229205.1 of Suricata suricatta. Classification (NCBI taxonomy): domain Eukaryota; kingdom Metazoa; phylum Chordata; class Mammalia; order Carnivora; family Herpestidae; genus Suricata; species Suricata suricatta. The sequence goes on from NC_043707.1 coordinate 25,435,441, forward strand.
CGAGCTGATCTTAGTGAAAAAACTATATTGCCATAAAGGAAATACCCATAACTACAAAAACAACAACAGCAACAACAAAAACCAGAAACAAACCATTCTGGCCAGTAGTTTGCTAGAGAATGAAAACATTCACAGGTGGACCAGAGGGGCCAACACAAAGAGGAAAAACATTCTAGGAAGACTTTTTTTTGTGACAGTATTTTACAAATGCCTCTAGTCTTCCAACATAATAGAACTGGGGAGAAGAGAAAAGCGGCATTGCCAATTGGATCAAATTACTAGTGGAACAATGCACGTGAATGTGTCCTTCTTTCTACACACTTTTGTAAACTTCAAGACAAAAATAAATTGCATGACCCCCTGGTAACTTCCATTAGAACTCATAGGAACAAATTGTTTGCCTCAAGCTGGGTGGAATATACATTCAAATTCAGGCTCTTGAAGGAAATTATTAAGTAGAGTCATATTAGCTTTCTCTGAAGCATACTCGTTTTCAGTATTGCCACTGTATAGACCAATTACGATACCTTTCCATGCTGAGAAATGATTGTTCTGCTAACACTGTTCTGGTGAGAATCAAAAGCACTACATTTTTAACCTTGGGGGATTTTTGTTATTGTTGCTCCCTTGCCAGTTCCTTCAAATGGAAAACATCTTCCATTAATCTAAATGCAAAATTTGTTTCGGCTTTCCAAAGTTACTTGAAAAATGTTAAGCACAAAGCAATAAAGTTTTTATGCTCTTAAGACCACTAATGCTTTGAGCTTCATATTCATTTTGAAGAAATGAACATTTTATGGTTCACAGAGGAATAGCTACATGAATAATATCTGAGATTATAATGCATCTAGCAGAAAAAGATTAAGTTTATGTAAACTATTTAATCAGATGTGAAATTTTCTCTAGAGAATAAAATTTCTGACCTTATTTAAGTTTACTTTAAAAATATCAATATTATGTCTCCACCAAGGGAACCCACTAATTTTTCCATTTACGTAACATAAATATTCATTAGAGACAACACTTTGCATAAGGTGTACTGTACTGACCCAAGAATGTTATAATGGATGACCCTATATTATATAGAGATTGGAAAAGAAGAACTCTGGGTTACTATTTGGTCTAAAATACTAAGTTGCTAACATCTAGCTGATGGACAACACTTTAGGTGACTGTCATTACGGAAGTATATGGTTGAATATGTTATGTTAAAATCCCTATATTTTATTAAACATATTTCCTAAGAGATAACATTTACACAAGTATACAGGGCTAAAGTTGAACGAATAATATTTAATGCAGTTTATGTATATCCATCAAGTTATTTTCTATGGAAGACTTCAAATTTGAGAAATATAATAAATAATCTATGATTATAATCTATAGTCCACAGACATACATATCATAGTATGTCCCAGAGACCTCATAACCAACCCCCGATAACCTTAAATTGCCCTCATTATAAATGCAGAGACTAATAATTCTACTGTAACCAGTTATGAAGAAGGGGCCTACATGGAATCATCTGAAGATGTAATATGAAAATACTTGAAAATTACTTTGTTTTTTGCAACTTATATCTAACAAAGAGATTTCAGATATGACAGTTAAAAATTATATTGCTTGTTTCATGAAACATACACAAGATAAAATCAATTTCTATAAACTGTATCTTTTTGAAGACATAGTCATGCTTCAAAAAGTTTTAAACCTTTCCTTTTCTTTAATTTCTTATACACTCAGGTTAATACTAGAGCAAACAAGCTCAACTTCACAATATCAACTAAGATATCAGATCTTTAAAGAAACATATAAGAAAGTTTAAGCACATAAAAAAGCTAAACAAATAAGAAATGGAGTATAAGACACTAACCACAGAATTCTAATGCTTGCTTTGGCGAGAGTATTTTAAATGTATCAAATAATGCAATATTTTTAATTAATATAATATATCCTATGTGCTTTAACAATGTGCATACTTTCACTAATATAAAAAATCTAATTTTATTAGTGTACTTTCATTAATATAAAACTAATACTGTGAAAATAAAATTGTCTTTTACTAGAAGATAACTTGAAAAGCAAAATGGAATTGGGAAAAAAATTATCAGCCTGATAGACACCACAAAGAAATGAACTGTATCAAACATTATTTAGAAAACAAAACGGCCATCATAGCCATCCGTGAATAAAGCACTGATCCTGGCACTAGAATTGTGAGTTCCATTTTAAAATGTATTCTTTGAATCCAGAAATTACCTGCTGAAGCCTGTCAAATACCAGCAATGAAAAAAACAGTAGGGAGTAAGTGAAATCGAGAATTTTACTGTGTCCATTAATTTTGACCCAGCTGAGTCCACTGGAGGAACTAATATTTAAATCAATGGTTTCAATATGGTGACCTAAATGCTTTAATCAGGATATAGGATATACATATGAGATCATAGAGAAGGAACATCTAATGTTTTCTCTGACCTCCATTCTTTTAGCAGAAATGGGATTAGAACAAATGTAGTTTTTAATCAACTTAATGATATTGAGGTATAATACACATAAAATCAAAATGTAGCCATTTGAGGTATACGTTTTGATGAGCATATACACAGAAACACCTCCCTGAAACCAGCACCACAATCGAGACACAGGACATTTCCATCACCCATGTTCCCTCATGCCACTCTGTAACCAATGCTCCCAACCTGCGATCCAGGTAACTTGTCTGCCTTCTGCTACTAGAATTTTGTTTGTTTCAGAATCTCATATAAGTGGAATCACACAAATTTGTGTCTGACTGACATCATTCACCACAATGCTTCTGAAATTCACCTATGCTGTTGTGCACATCAGGAGTTTTGTTTCTTTTCAGTGTTTAGGAATATCCATTACTTGGATATGCCAAAAATTTCACCTACTAATGGACAATGCTTATTTCCGGTTTTTGGCCACTAAGAAAGAAGCTACGATAAACACCAGTGTATACGTCTTTATATACGCATATGTTTTCATTTCTCTTGGGTAAATACCCAGGAGTGGAATTGCTGGGTTGCAGGGTAGATATATAAAAAAATTTACTAGGAATTTTTTAAAAACTTTGTAAGAAATTCCAATTAGGACAACTGCCTTGACTCACAGTTTTAACCGGGGTTTTAATTATGACCCTGGGACCCACTCCTTCTCCACATATCCACACTTAAAAGATAGTAATTTGGATTTGACTCAAACTAGTTGGCACTTCTTTTCCCCAATATCGTGAGGCCAAGAGAAAAATGAGTCAACAGCTTTGCGAGATCCAAGTGAAAGAAGAGCTCCAAATGATCTGATTCAAATTGAAGCCATGCCAACACTTAGCACTTGCGGAAGAGTCCTCTAAACACTCGGAGCAGACACCACCCTCTTAGCCCATCCATGATAGGAAGTGGTCCACAACAAGGAGGCATCTGCTAGGGTAACTGGCACCAGATTTGACTCATTATTCTGTCAAAGACTCTGGCATGTAGACTGTGGATCTGGCATGGGCATCGACAGGCAAAGAATCTGGCAAAACTGCCAAGGGGAGAAGGAATCAAGTGTGGGGAGGACTGAATGCACACAGTCCCTCTTCAGTGGGCATGCCAGGTCACGGACACCACCACGAGCTATGCTTGAAGCCACTCACTGATCGTCAGTTCAATTGCAGTCCTCTTTTTCTGTCTTTAAAAAAAAAAATATATATATATATATAAGTTCATTTGTTTATTTTGAGAGAGACCAAGCAAGTAGGGAAGGGGCAGAGAGAGAGGGAGAGAGAGAATCCCAAGTAGGCTCTGCATTGGTAGTGCAGAGCCTGACATGGGGCTTGAACTCACGAACCATAAAATCATAACCTGAGCCAAAATCTAGAGTTGTACATTTAACCAACTTAGCCACCCAGATGCCCCTCACTCCTCTTCTCTGGTGAGCTGGAACACATCAGCAATCACCTTTAAGTATTTTCTTTAAAGAAAAAAAAAAGATTCACAACAAGAAGAACTCTATACAGATGGTGATAGATGTTAACAAGACTTATAGTGGTGATAATTTATATATATAAATATCAAATCGCTATATCATATACCTTGAAGTAATAAAATGTAGATATATTATATGACAATAAAAAGAAGAAAATGCAAAGTCTACTGGGGTCCAGGCTCTAGACTTGTGCATAAAATGGAAGAACAGGTTAGGGAGGTCCTAGAGGTCAAAACATTTAGGAAGAAAGGTATTTGGTACCAGTAGGAAAGTTCTTTGGCAACTACAGGATGCACACCAAGTGTGAATGCTCTCTGGTTGCCTCCACTGTGGATAGAATGTATATATCACCGTTGCTGCCCACTCAGAGAATCCCACACCTAGAACATATCAAAACTAATAGTTATAATATTCTTCTGAAATGCTCATAACATTACAGAGGAATGGAATCAGGGCCTTGTGAGTTCCTTCAGGGAAATACATAGTAAATGAGACAAATGAGGCCACCCAGACTGTAGGCGAACCTCTGATAAATACTGTGCTGGGTGCACCATTCCTACAAGGAGAGAATGAGTGGGGTGTCCTTACGGGTATGCCTCACCAAACCAGAGAGCCGACTTCACAGATTCCTGGGAAAGAACCAGTAACCAATACAAAATGTACTCAAATGTCCTAAAAGAGCCATCCCCTTATTAAAGTCACTCTGTCCTGGACTCTACAGGGATTTTTTGTCACTTTCAAAGTTTACCTCATCTACCGTGATTACACATAATCTACTGTTCTTATGCTTGGCTAGGTCCTAAGAATTTCTTAGAGCCAAGAACACAAATGCCATTTCTAGAGCATCCTCATACAACTTAAGGTGGGTTACAGCCTGGTCCCTCAGGTAGTAGATACTCATTAGATGACCATTCCACAAATGAAACCTGGTGAACACATCTCAATGAATTCCTGGCCTTACACAAACACAGGGATCTAGGGCATTCCATAACAGGCTTGACAACTTTCTAGTGTTCGAAGAAGAAAGTGATAGGCAGAGTCATGTTCAACAAAAGTCATTTCTAACTCAGAAATGCGTTTCTAAACTCCCTAACAGCAGCTGAATCAACACTGTTCACAGAAAACAAACCGAATTATGAAAATTGCATGAAAATGAAGCTCTTTGATGACATTTGATACTGTCCTACTTAGTATTCCTTCCCCATCTTTCCCCTATGAGCACAGTTCCTTTTCGGTGCCCTTTCTCGACCTCTACAGTTGTTACTGCTCAACATAACTACAGTCTCAACATTGTCAAACCGTTTCACAGTGACACTATGTCTCAGGCAATGTTAGGCCACTGCCAACAAGTAGCAAGTAACCTGTGCTGACAACACATTACAGCCCTGCCATAAACAATCATCGTCTTGCTGAAGCAAAATGGCAGTCAAATTAGAGCGGAATATGTAACAACATGCATAGTAAATTGGCATAGCAGCTTGCTAAACAAAAACGGGGCGGCAGTCACACACAAGATGCAGAGCCACAGCCGTGCCGCTTGTCCAACCTCGTGTCATCCAGGAGTTGGACCAGTGCCTACCTCTGCCAAGAGAGAATCCTCGTGGCGGGCAAACGGGAAACCTCTGCCCCTCTGCATGTTTTTAGCCTACCTCAATTCATATGCTCTCACTCTGACGAGGATATAGGAAAACGATGCCAGATCTCTGGATTCCCAGATGGGGCGTAGAGTGTACTGGAAATCAGTTGGAAGAGGTGCACAGAAGGATGAAGCAGCCGCACCTCCGCAGCAGGGAGGAAGGCTGGCCCGTTAAGTAAGACCTGCGCTCTGAAAAGTAAGAGCAATGCCCTAATGCAAGTCCAGATGAAGGGAGAGAAGTGAGTGGCCGGCCGAGAAGGTGCAGAGCTGCAACAGGGAACACGGAGGAATGTGATTTCTCCCAAGGGGAACATGTCCCTCACCTGGAAGTCCCGCCCTTAAAACAGCAGGAAGACAGAGATCTTGAAAGGTGGGAAAATGATGGAGAGCAAAGCAGGGACCAAGCATCTACTTTTCTTACAAGGCAGGGAGAGGACTACCCATCACACACACACACACACACACACACACACACACACACACACACAGGAGGGACACACGCCACAGGTATTGTGTTGCGGGGCACACTGGGGGTTGACTGTGAAGATGATTCTCCTCCTTCACCTCTCAGATGAAGAGCCAGGGTCAGTCGAAGATGCCAAAGCACTTCCTACGCCCACGCGGGCTGGTTCTGAAGGCACTGACTCAACACGCAGGAGTGGGGAGAAACAGACCCAGCTGGGAGGAACAGATCAGGAGGCAGAAAGGGAACAAGTAAAAAGCAAGTTGTCCGTATAAATCCCAGGAAAAAGGTGTGGTCAATGAAGATGATCGTTTTCTGAGTGCCAACAGACAGCACGAAGCCTTAGGACTCGCACTCAGCCCTGACAGATGATTATTAGATTCCAGTTGGAGACTGACTCTTCTTAGCAGAGCAGACACGGGGTTGGGGGTGGGGGTGCCTGGGTGGTTCAGTCTCTTAAGCATCTGACTTTTGATGCAGCTCAGGTCCTAATCTCATGGTTCGTGAGATCGAGCCCCATGTCAGGCTCTGTGCTGATGGCACAGAGTTTCCTTGGGATTCTCTCTCTCCCTCTCTCTCTGGTCCTCCCCTGCTCATGGGCTCCCCTCCCCCTCTAAATGAATAAATAAACATTTAAAAATATATAACTAAACAATAAACAGAGCAGCCACAATAGTTTTAGCGGTTCTTGGCAGGCAGATAGCCATTTGTGGACTATGGACCATGGGACAAAATCAATGCTCAAGCACTATAAAAGGGCCCTTTATGGTGAGGGCGCAAAGGGGGGAGAACCAGCATGCTGCCTGTGTGGCCCTCCCTTTTCCCCTCAGCCCGTTGGGCCATACCCATGCACGTCCCTTCAGGAAAGCTGAGGAAGAGAGAGACCTAGTTTATTAACCCAACACACTGTAAATCTAATTAAAAGTCAAATACACATACTCTCTTCAAAATCCAAATGTTCTTTACGGAAACATCAAGGAGGAAGGGAGCAGAGCCGAATGGCCCCACGAAGGTAATCAGAATTCATCTTCAGGGACTCGTACCCGATTGCTTGCAGCTCATTATCAGTGCTCCGTGTAGTCGGAGAACACCTAGAGACCGCATCATTAGCGTCCTACACGTTCATTATGCCACAAATGGAAACACCATAACAAAGCAACCCTGGTATTTGGGGAGAGATAAGATCCCGGTCCCTGGTTCCAGTACATTGGAAGTCTACTCAAGTTTTCAGCAAAAATGCTTGTTGAACCTGGGAGAAAGTTGTAGGCTGGCGCTTTCCACAAAAAACCACAATCTAGTAATTAATTAAGCTGAGCATTACTCTTTTCTAGTTTATACTATTAAGAGTCTTAAAAACTTTGGGAAAATGGTTTATGCTCACCTTCTAAGCTTTGACAACACAAGGTAAATGGTGCTTTTGATAAGCATGATTTAGCATGTAAGAAAACAATAATCAGGTTAGCCGTATAAAAGTTCTGTCTCTTTCCGAAAGCCAGCTGAAACGAAGAATAAAACCTCCCAAAGCAAAGCTAATAAAACAATCAAGGGGAAGAAGTTCAAGTGTACACTGTGAGCTTCTGAAGGATAGATACTGCCATGAAAGCACCTCTGGAAAGAACAGTTCTTCCCCCATCAGCCTAAGTTATAAAATACATCTGAGAGCGAGCTTGCCGGAGGAGGGCACGCTTTTAGCTCATTTATTTGCAGGGTTCTGGCCTGGAATGCAAATGTCAAAAGGGACACCACAGGAAGAAAAGTAGAAAGGCGAAAGATAATTTGTTTTGTCACTGAAGTTCTTTTTTAAGGTGAGTCTCTGACCAGTTGTGTGTAAGGGCCAGCGAGGTGGTTTCCGGTTCCGAACGCCGGCTAGAGTCCAGAGCTGGAGGTCTGAAGGCGGGTCGCGGGGATAAGGTTGCAGGGAGCTCTGCTCAGCCATGCTTCTTTCGCAGTTATGAGGACATTTGCAAAACTATGCTAAGAGGGGAAGGGTCAAGACCCTTTCAGCTGACATGCCCCAAAGCCGTTTTAGGATTTAAAACACATCTACGCTGAGATAGTCCAGGAGGCAAAAGTCCAATTATCCCCCTATGATGCTATCTTCCCATTTCATTCAACAGATAGAGAAGAACCATTTACACTCATCTGTGAGAACACGGTGCTGCAGAACATAGCACAAAGGTAACGTATTTGTTTGTGGAACTTGTTCTTAAGGAGCTTACGAACTAGTTAAGTAGCTCATACAAGTCAAAGAGAAGAATGAAGGAGAGCTTTATGGAAGCACTAGCTTTTGAAGCATTTGTCGAAAATGGAAGGTATTCGGAATAGAGGGGAAAGAAAAAACAAAACACAGGGAGCAGCGACAGCAAGCTGGAGAAGCAGGAAGGCACTGGGTACTTAGGAAGAACATCGAGTGATTCAATTTGGTTGCATCAGCGGTCCTCAATCTTGATCAGGTTACAAAGTACCTGGAACCCAGGATGCTCTCTGCAAAACAAGAGGCTGTTTGTAGAGCTTTATGGAATAATGAAGTATTAATCCCTCTTAAGAAGAAAGAATAATCTATGTTTGAAAGCATATGAGCAAAGGCCGGGATGAGAGAAATAATAATTTATGTTGGGAAAAAACTGCTTGAGCTTTATAGAGGAGTATTTTGGTTCAGTTTGTAGGGCGTCAATGTGTAACAGAAGCACGGCTATTTCTAGACTCAAGCCATAGAAGATTGTGTACCAAAACTTAATCTTGCACTGCAAACAATTTAAAACTGAAAGAAAATGAATGTTAAAGTACCCTTATAATCTACAGCCATAGCCAGATAAAAAGCAATACTCATGCCAAAAGCAGAGCTAAGAAAACAAAAGTTTCTAGTTTTGGCCTTAAGAGTATTTACCAAACTATGCTGAATTTTAACCTTGGTTTCAAGTCCTCACAAAGCCAGGGATCAAGAAGAAAGTACAGGGCCCACCTGAGGCCAGAAACTTGATAGGAGACGTCCCCACAGAGCTGGGCATGGAGGCCTACATATTCAGTGCCAGCTGAACCGGAAATAAGCTATCTTCCCCTCCAGTAAGTTCAGTGACAACTTCCCATCTCAAATATTGCAGGTGAGAGAAAAACACTCCTCTGATAGTTCATAAGGACAAACTAACCCTCATATAGATTTAAAGCCTTAATTACATGTCGTGGTCTGAAATACCTCAATCTAAGATTACACAAAGGTCCCACATTGGCAGTTCTGATAGAGAAATAGAAGAATTAAATGACTGTTAAAGCTGTTTTTGTCCCAGGTGTCAAGAGATTATTACAGATAAAGTTCCATAGAAAATGAGAAATTTATAATTTAAAAAAATAAAGAAACACAACACCATGAGGGAAAGTCAGCAGATACAATGAACAGATACAGGAATCAATGCTAATGCTGCAGGTACTGGAATTTTAGACGTAATATTATGTTTGAGGTTTCAAAAAGAAGAATTTTAGAGAGCCAATACTTTTGGGAAGAAAAAAGCACTTTGTTTTATGAACTCCAGGACTAAGGCAGGATATCTATAAAACAGCGTCTCGATAGGCCGTGAAGTAAGACAAGTGCTCCTAACAATGGCAGGAGCACATCACAGGACATGAGAGTTGGTTCAGATGCATTTACCACTGGCCAAATCTGGGGCAACTGTATTAAAATAGTTCAGTAGGAAAACAACTAAGTGTGAATTAAGTATTGAATTTAAGATTGCTGGGGAAAACAGGAATTCGTAAATTTATTTTCAAAGGAGGAAAGTGCAGCTTTGGTTTACATTAGAACAATGAGGACTGGTAAATTCAGACGGAGTAGGGGAGTTTGAGAAACCATCACTTCCAACTATCCTGGTAAAGCCCGGATCAAGCAGGAATCAATCTCCAACGGATTTAGACACCGGCGGCAATGTCAATGACGAACAAACTAGCCACGTGATCTTAAAGTGTCCCAGGGATCGCTTTCTTGTTCCAGGTGTGAAAAAGCAGTAATTTCACAGTGGGAAAAATGGACATTGTGACTGAATGATCAAAGTTAATAATCACACCAATGAGAGGATGGATACTGTGGGTCTCCAGATATAATACCCTGAGAAAAAAAAGGACCCTTTATGTAATATTCTAGACCAAGATGCATTAATCTCAATATAATCCTGAAGAAACTTCAGACACCCCCATAGGAAAAACATTCTATTTCAGTAAAAGATGTAGTACATTAAGGGGAGGCTGTATTCTCTAAAAATGACAACGCTAAAAGACCATGGAAACATTCCAAATTAAAGAAGGTTAAAAGAGATATGACAACTCATTGTAATATCCGACCCTAGACTGTATTTTGTGTTGAGGAGAAAAAAATAGCATAAAGGAAAATATTAGGTCAACTGACAAACTGTAATACACATGGGAATTAGACCAAAGTAGTGCACCAATGTTATATTTACTGAAGTTCGTAAATAAACTGAGAAAGAGTATTCCCATTCTTAACATAAATAAACTAGATTATCTGGGGCAAAATGTAAAGTATTGGATTTACCCTCAAAAGTCTCAGGAAAAAGAACATACATGAAAGACTAAAAGCAAATAATAAAGCTAATGGGATAAAATGACAATAGTTAAGTTTGAATAAAAATCATATAGGTTGTAATTCACAGAGTTGTTGTTCTTATAATAATTTTAAGCTTGAAATTATTTCCAAATGAGATGACAAATTTAAAAAACCTATAGAAATAAATATATTAATCAAAATTATAATTCTCAGCAATCAAGTTTACCAACAGGTTATTAACCAGTGAAGAGCCAATTAGCAAACTGAAAGATAAATACAGTAAAACCTTGGATTACCATAACTTGTTCTGTGAGTGTTCTGCAAAACAAGCAAACATTTCTAATAAATTTTAACTTAATAAATGAGTCTCTCATACAAGTAGTACCTGACACCGGATGTTCCATGATCACAGCTGAGCCAATGGTTCTCTCTCTCTCTCTGTCTCCTCTCTCCCTCTCCCTCTCTCTCTCTTTCTCTCTCTCTCTCCCTCTCTGAGGGATTGTGAGTAGTTTCTCATGCTTGGGTGCTCAGTCTCAGGCCACAGGGTTTGGCATAAATCAGTGATTTTTCAGAATGCTGGAAGGTGACCACTACTGGGACCAGTGTGTTTTTGTCACTTGAAAGCACCTGTGGAAAGTCCTTTGCTTTTGCAGACAAGAGTTAAGGTTAGAAATGCTTTGCTTCATTCTACATCAGGCGGCCTGCAGATACAGACCCTTTCTTTCCTCTGCTGCCTAAGTGCCAGTTATATTAAATACACTATATGACAACAGTTTACTAGTACTGTACTACAGTCAACTGTGCGAGCGTATACAATGGCCCCATGCAGAAAAAGATTCCATTGAGCCAAGAGATAGCAGTGATTCCGTTAGTGATAGTGAAAGTCATTGTACACAATATCCTCTTTTCTCTTCTCTTCCTCACACTAGCCACAAAGGTTTTCAAAGGTAAGTACACATTAATTTACTTATTTTTCCTTATATTCTGTATTTTCCTTGATTGTTTTGTATTATATTACAGCACTGTAATCATTTTTACGTGAATATTTTTGGGTTGTGGAGCAAATCATCTGAGTTTCCATTATTTCTTGTGGGGAAATTTGCTTTGATATACAAAAGTGCGTTGGATTACAGGCATGTTCTGGAATGAATTATGCTCACAAACCAAGGTTTTACAAAATGTAGTACAGACACTATAACAATCATGGACAAGAGAAAAAAAAAACATCTAACAAACATGTATTTTTAATTCTGAAAGAAAAGAAGAGAGAATAAGAATAACCCATTATTTGAATAAAATTCAGATGAAGTTTTCCAAAATTGATGAAAAATACCATTTCAAAGACAAAAGAAGGCAAAAACATTCTAAGCAGGACAAGCAAAAAGAAGTTTATACCTAGCAGCATAACAGTAAGTTCCAGAATACTTAAAAATCAAAGAAAGACGTAAAAGCAGGCAGAGAAAGAAGAAACTTCATTCAATGTTGTAACAAACAACATCTGGCATTTCAATCTCACAGGTATAGAATTTTGAAGACATTAGCATGATGCCCTCAATGTGCTAAAAGAAAATTATCAACCTAAAATTTAATAGAATGAAAAATTTCATTAGAGGTAAAGAAACTTTGAAAGGATACATAGTATATTACATAGGATAAAAATGACCCAACATGGAAGGTGTGATATGCAAAAAAAAAAAAAAAAAAAAAAAAAAAAAAAAAAAGATGAAGAGTAAAAAATAGGGACATGTGTAGTCAAATCTAAACAAATCACAGCTATATAATAGCCACAACAATATTAATATCTGCTGGTATTAAAAAAAACAGATTTAAGACACAGCATAAGAAATAGGAGAATGGGCAATAAAGGTTTCAGGTGTTCAAAGCTCCCTGTATTAAAATTAGTATCTTTCTTCTCCTGAATAGCTTTAGACATTGGTAAGTTTATGTAAATTTCTAAAGTAATCATCAAAAGAACTGAAATCATGTACATAATTTCTAATATCACTGAAATAAAAATGAAGTAGGAAAAAACAAAGCAAACTAAGGAATGAGAAAAATATATAGAATGGTAAATATCGAATACATTAAATCAGTTCTAATTTATTATTAATAACAATGAACATAAATGGACTAAAAACTCTAGTTAAACTGAAGTCATTATTTCACTATGTGTTAACTAACTTGGATTTAAGTAAAATTTTTAAAAAAAGCTCCAGGTAAAGAAAAGATTTTCAAATTGGACTGGCTTAAAAAAATCAATCTATGCAGTCCTTCTAAGAGACACGCTTCTAACATAAGAAGATGGAAGAATCACAAATAAAAAGAGATTTTTAAAAATCAGGGAAACAGGAAATAAAAGTATGCTGTTCTAGCTGTAATAGAACGAGGCTAACCAGACTTTGAAGAAAAAAACTTATGGATTAAAAAGATCATTAAAATAATAAATTATTCCTCAAGAGGACCTAGCAATTCTAATGCAATGTCTCATACCCTCAAGAAAATAAAAATACACATATGGCAAAATTTGAGAGAATTACAACCCACAATCACACCATGAGATTTTAATATACCTCTCTCAGTACTTGATACATCAAACAGAATAATATTAATATATATTATTTCAACAATAAAACTAACCTGCTTGATTTACTGTACATTTAAATAACACTATTCAATAATTGTAGGATTTATATATTTTCCCAAACAATCACAGATCACTTAGAGAAACTAACATAATGGCCATCAAGTAAATCTCACTAAACTACAAAGAATTAGCATCATTCAAACCATGTTTCTATTAACAGAAAGAAAAAAAATACCTAGAAAACAGCCATGTATCTGAAATCAAGAAATACACTTTTGGGGCACTTGGGTGACTCAGCTGATTATGTCTTTGACTCTTGATTTCGGCTCAGGTCATGACCTCATGGTTTGTGGGTTCAAGCCCTGTATTGGGCTCTGACCTGGCAGTGTGGAGCCCACTTGGGATTCTCTCTCTCCTTTCTGCCCCTCCCCTGCTCTTGCTCATGTGCAAACTCTCTCTCAAATAATTTTTAAAAAACAACAACAAAAAAGAAAAATACGCTTCTAAATATAGGACAAAGAAAAAATCACAGAGAAAAATAAAAGATGGTTTAATTAAGCAATAACAAAAATATGACATATCAAAATTTGTGAACGGAAGCTAAAGCAGTACATAGAGGACAATTTATAGCTTTAAAATATATTTTTAAAAAATGATAAAGCCTTAACTAACTATATAGCATCTAAAATTCAATACTATAAAAATTAAACATAAGATATTGGAAAAAATAGTAAACTCACAAGCAAAAACTAAAATTAAAAACACAAAGAAGCATATAGATGTAGAAGAAAATTAAGGCTAAAAAGTTGTTTTTTTGAAGAGGCTAACGCAATTGATAAATTCTTAGCAAGAAAGATCAAGAGAAAACAAACAACAATATAAATAGCACAACTGCAAGAAATAAAAGAGAATTAATTACAAAGCAGATGTTTAAAAGGTAACAGAGTATATCTAAATTTTAATAAATTTGAAAGCTTCAATGAAGTGGACGCATTACTAGAGATATAAAACATTAAAGTTGATGCAAGAATGAATAAAACATTTGAATGAAAGTCTAACAAAAAATGGAATGAGAAATTTTTCACACAAATCTTTATGAAGAAATTCCAGTCTCAAATGATTTAAATTAGGAGTTGCCTGATTTAAATATGGGCTGCCGTCAGTTTTGTAAGTAAACACAACCACACTCACTCAGAGATGCATTGCCTGTGCCGGCTGTCAGGATACAAATAACAGAACTGAGGACCTGTAACAGAGACTATGTGGTTCACAGAGCCTAGAATACTTACTATCTACCCTGAAAAAACTTGGCTATTCTTTTGGCCCAGTCAATCCTACTGAACAGCAAAAGCAGGAGTGATTCCACTCTGCCATTCATTTTCTTAAGTTGATACAAACTTGATAATAGCCTTCACAAAGACAATTTCAGAAAAAATTAATCTTACTCATGAACTTAGTAGAAAAGGCCTAAGTACAATGTTAGAAAACTGAATCCATCATTAGGTGAAAAATATAATACATCATCAACAATCTGGGTTTAACTCAGGAATTATAGACTCATTTAACATCAGAAAATCAATTATTATATTTTATCACACTAACATATTAGAGGAAAATCGTATTTCAGTGGATATGGAGAGTGTATAATAAAATTCAGCAATTATTCAGGGCAAAAGTTAAAGTTTAAACTAGAAATAGTAGGAAACTTCTTTAGTCTGATAAAGACTACCTAAAAACAAAAAAAACAAAAAACATACACTCAATTTAATAGGAAAAGTTCAAAGTGGATCTTAAGATTACGGCAAGGAATCCTACCGTCACCATTTCTGTTTATCATTTTACTTAATTTCCTAGCTAACTGGGTAAACCCAAAGAAGAAATAGAAGTAAAAGATTTGAAAAGAAGAAACAAAACTGCCATCATATACATATGACATGACTACATAAAAATGTCATGGATGAAGCTGGATGAAGCTGAATAAAACTTACCAGAATTAACAAGTTTGGCAAGGTTGCTAGATTCAAAATAAATACACAAAAATCAAATGCATTCTTATACACCAGCAATAAATTACAGAACATGTAATTTTTTATTGTGGTAAAATGTACATAACATAAAATTTACCATTTTAATCATTCAGCATACAATCCAGTGGCATTAAGGACACTGATAATGTTGTGACCACCAGTACCATTCATCTCCAGAACTTCTTTTATCTCTCTAAACTAAAACTCCATTTCCATTACATAGCAGCTCCTCATTTCTTTCTGTCCTAGCCCCCAGTAACTACCATTCTTTCTGTCTCTATGAATTTGACTAATCTAGTCACCTCATATATGTGCTGTCATTCAGTATTTGTCCCTAATACCCCTAGTGACTATCTTGTTTCACTCAGCACAGTGTGTTCAAGGTTCATTCATTTGTAGCATGTCAGAGTTCCTCTTTTTTTAAGGCTGAATAGTATTCTATTACATGGATATACTATATATATTTTTTATCCGTTCATCAGTCAATGGACATTTTAGTTGTTTCCACCTTTTGGGTACTGTGAATAGTGCTGTTATAAATTTATATATATTGGTATATAAATATCTGCTCACACCTTTGCTTTCAATCATTTTGGGTAGATCCCAAGAAGTGGAATTGTTGTAAACACAGTATTCTAAAATGACATTTACAATGACATAAAAAAATTAGGTACTTAGGAATAAATCTAATAGAAATGTACCAATATAATGATAAGATTTTATGGAAAAGCAAAAAAGTTAAATAAATCAACATAAATATTATATTCAAGAATCATAAGAACCAAGATCATAAAGATGTCAATTCCTTCTACATTCTCTAACAGGCTATGCAATATTGATGAAAATTCAACTTTTCTTGAGGATCTGGGACTTGATGAGTGGATTCTAAAATTTACATGGAAGAGTAATGAGCCAAGATCACCAAGACACCCCTGAAAAGAGTATGTCCATGTGGTGGTGGGGGTGGGGGGCGGGAGGTATGTTTGGTAAAAGATACCAACCACTGCTTAAAAGTTGTAGTAATTAAAACAGTATAGTGTTGGTATATGAGTCAATTCACTAATGTAAAAGAAAGCTCAACAACAAACCTATGCAAACTTAGAGACTATTTTTTAATTTTTAATTTATTTTCAATGTTTATTTATTTTTGAGAGAGAGACACACACAGAGCATGAGCAGAGGAGGGGCAGAGAGAGGGAGGCAGAGGCTGTCCGCACAGAGCCCAACTGCAGGCTCAAACTCACAAACCACGAGAGATCATGACCTGAGTCGAAGTTGGATGCTTAACCGACTGAACTACCCAGGCGGCCCTAAAGACATAATTTATAATAGAGTAGGTCCCTCACATCACTGAGGAATGAACAGACTTTTCAATACACTGTGGGCATATGGATGCTTCACCGTGCGGAGAAAAATAAAACTGCACCCTTATTTAACACTGTACAAATTAATTCCACATGGATTAGTTAAATGTGAAAGATAAAACCAGAAAACTTTTAAGAAAACAATACAGAATACCTTTAGGGCTTCAGAGTAGAGGAAAAATTCTTAAAACAAGATACCAAAAAAAAAATACAAACTATAAAGGAAAAGTTTGATAAATTCAACCATTTTAAAATTAAGAGCTTCTGTTTATCAACAGACACCATAAATAAAAAAAGAGAACCTACAATATAGCAAATAATTTACACCATCCAGTACTCACAGAGGAGTTGTGATCAAAATATATAAAGTACTCTTATAAGTGAATAAAAAAAGTCCATCATCAATAGAGAAACATGGACAGAAGATCAAAAGATGCAAGCTCAGAAATAAGTGTCAGAAGAGGCAAAAAAAAAAAAAAAGTTAAAACCATAATGAGGAAGTTACACACACACACACACACACACACACACACACACACACACACACACACCTATTCCATGCCCATACTGCTGGCAAAAAGTTCGGTCCGGCAGTATGAGTACTGGTAAGGATGTAAAACAGCAATGCGGGGCCTAGGTGGCTCAGTCAGTTGATCATCCAGCTTTCGATTTCAGTTCAGGTTCCCAGGGTTGTGGTATCAAATCCCACATGTCAGGCTCTGTCCTGAGTGTGGAGTCTGCTTAGGATTCTCTCTCAATCTCAACCTCTTTCTCTCTCCCTCTCTCTCTGCCCCCTCTCTTCTGCCCCTCTCCCCTGCTCCCTCTCTCTCTCTAAGAAATAAAAAGAAAATAACAACTGTAAGATACTTACTCAACTAGTGAGAGTAGAAATTCACATAATTAGCTTTGACATTAACTTGGTATTATCCACTTATGTTCACTAGGTGCATACCCTCAATCCCAGCAATTTTAATCCTAGGAAAAATTCAAGAGTATGTCTCAGGAGACATGACAAAGAACAGTCCTATAGCACTGTCTGTCTCAGTTCAAGACTGGAAACAACCTATCCTGAACTTGGCCTACTGACAGAAAGGATATGTAAACTGTGGAACAATGAAAATGAACACATCATAATAGGCATGTATACAAGGACACAGTTGACTCTCAGGAACCAATGAGCAGGAAAAATAACCCTGAGAGCACTTTCCATTTTTTTTCACATCTATTTATTTTGAGAGAGTGTGAGAACGTGCAAAAGAGTGGGGGAGAGGCAGAGAGAGAGAGAGAGGGAGAAAGAGAATCCCAAGCAGGCTCCCTGCTGTCAGTGAAGAGCCCCACTTAGGGCTCGATCTTGCAGGCTGTGGGATCGTAACCTGAGCCAAAATCAAGAGTCGGATGTTTAACCAACCGAGCCACCCAAGCACCCCTTTACCATGACTTCTTAACCAGAGGCTAACGAGTGTTTGTTACATTATTAGCAGTAACTTGTTAACATATTCTTCAAAAGAGGATTTACCTTCCTGGATAAAGCTGCTCTGTCAAAAGTTTTCAAAATAATGTGTTCCTTCTAGGCAGTCTTGTGCTTATTTCTAACAATTAAGTTTAGGTTTATAAACAGTTCAAGGCCAAAGAGAAGGCTCAAAACACTTCATTTTATGGAAAATGTACTACTTTTTACATGATCCAAGTGGTCATGAACACAGGTAGAATCTATGTAGAATCACACTGGAATGAAAAACACCCTAAGGTCTACCTATTGAGGAAGATGGTGCCAAGTGGGCATGTTCTCACGACAGGTGTTCTTGCTTCCCCTGAGCTATTCACAGGACTGTGTATACAGCGTGTTCTTTTAAGGGATGAGAAACTCAAGAACCCAAGGAACTGAGCATTCAGACCATTCAATTCTTTTGAAAAGATTCCTAGGAAATGTTGTAACACAGGAAAACATTCTCTTTGTTACAAGAGAACATGGATTGGCTACTAGATTTTATCAGGATTGGATTCATATTTAAAGGTAGTTTATGCGTCCTAGGTGGCATTACCTGATTCTGCATGGGTCTCTCTAATTTTAAAAACAGTATGATTTTAACAAAGACTTGATTTAAAATATTTTAAATGTTTATTTATTTTTAGACTTGGAGAAGGGTAGAGAGAGAGAAAGAGTGAGAGAGACAATCCCAAGCAGCCTCCCACTGTCAGGGCAGAGCCTGATATGGGACTCGCTTGAGCTCATGAACCGAACCGTGAGATCATGACCCAGATCGAAACCAGGAGCCGGACAGGACACTTAACCAACTGAGCCACCCAGGCAGCCAAAGACTTCTTAATAATAGGAAAGGCTTATGTTATTAAGTGAAAAAGGTAGATATAATATCTAGCATAATATTTACAGTACAATCTAGCTCTGTATGAGCACTACTATGTAAGGAAATGCAGAAAAATCAGGAGACAATGTGTGAAAATGTTAACTGTGAAAAATAAAGAAATAATAGATAAATTTTTCCTCTTATATTCTTCTGTGTTTTCCAATTTTTCTATAATGGGCCTATAATATGATAAATAATGAATACAAAAATAACTTACATAATACCTGATACAAAGTAGGAACTCCATACATGGCAGGTTCTCTGACTACTATTATCCTGGTGAAATGTAAGGGCCAGTGCAGTCTAATGCCTCAAAAGTGAACCAAATCTCATCAATTTTTAAAAAATATTCCTATAGTGTTATTTATTTTTTAATAGTGCAAGCAGGGGAGGGCAGAGAGAGGGAGACAGAGGATACAAAGCAGGCTCTGCACTGATAGCAGCAAGCCCAGTGAAGAGCTCGAACTCACGAAGTGCAAGATCATGACCTGAGCCGAAGTTGGATGCTCACTCAACTGACTGAGACACCCAGGTGCTCCAAAGCTCATCAATTTATAATAAGCTTCATTACAAGTCATGGTCAATTAAATGAGTCAACCAGGGCGCCTGAGTGGCTCAGTTGGTTAAGCGTCTGCCTCTTGGCTTCGGCTCAGGTCATGATCTCACGGTTCATGGGATCAAGCCCTGCCCTACACCGGGCTCTGAGCTGACAGTGAAAAGCCTGCTTGGGATTCTCTCCTGTCTCTGTCTCTGTCTCTCTGCCCTTTCCCTGCTCATCTCTCTCTCTTCCTAAATAAGCTCCTAAAAATAAGTAAAAGTAAATGAGTCAACCCTGTTTAGAGTAGATAAATAGAGTAGAAAAAATATGTAGCATCACCCTTTTGTTGATGTGATCTAAATCTAAAGAAAGGCGATGTCTCTAGAAGATCATACTCATGATCTCCCAGTTAAGAATGAGATGTGCTGTGTGTCATCGCTCCGGGACAGGCTGTAACAAAGTTGGGAGCAACAGAGACATTCTCGTTCAGGGCTGACTCACCACTTTCTTTCAACCACAGTGTAACTTAGCCTGGATGAGCCCAGGTGATGTGGTATATAGTAAACAGGTCTAGGAGGGAGATCCTGCGGCCTTAATGTCTCACCAGTTATCATGCACTGAGCTAATGGAGTAACCCAGAAATCCTCGCCCCCTCCAAATACTTCCAAACCTACTGTTTTCAAGCTGAATCACCACACGTACGTGCCTAACCTTCAGAGGAACACTGAACAGCATAAAAGCCACATAACCATTGATTAGAGTCACTTCTGCGTTTGGTACATACATACATACACTAATGCATTCTCCCCCTCCTTTGCTTTTTTTTAAGGAAAACTGATTATGGAAACCTGGCTTGAGGCTGTAATTTTGTAGAAGATGCCAGCATAGTTGTTTTCAAGTTAAAAAAAAGTTGTACTCGTGTACTCAGAGACCTCTTGTTTTAATTTATGCAAAGCTTAAAACATTTTGTTAGGCCTGAGTGAGACCATCTGTGCAAGAAATAAAGGATGCCTAAGGGTAAAATAGGCAAGAATAGTAATGCTGAATGTGTGGAAGGCGGTAGGCAGCCTACGGGTTTTGCAGCTACTGCTGTGACCTTTACTACTTTGGAGAAGAAACAAGGGTAATTTCCATATATTGGCTCCTCCAGAAAAAGCCCGGCATTCCTCCCCTTTTGCTCTTTCTTTTTTTCCTCATTCCTTAATAATAAGAAGTTGGCAAAGCAGACCCTACCTACATGGAGAGCTATAGCCAGTTCTGAAAAGCAAGAAATGTAGGAAGAAATTAACGGAGCTATGTATACTGTATGTCAGGCACTTTGTAGAAGGTGTTTGTATTTTTTTTAACTTTACATATTTATTTAATTTGAGAGAGAGCGTGTGAGAGAGAGCGAGCCAGAGAGAGAATCCCAAGCAGGCTCCACCCTCAGGTCTGAGCCAATGCAGGGTTTGATATCATAACCATGACATCATGACCGAAGCCAAAATCAAGAGTCGGACGCTTAACCCCCTGAGCCACCCAGGCGCCCCAGAGGGTGTTCATGTTTAATTTTAATTGTTTAATTACATTTAATGTAAAAACTTTATCTGATTTGTATAACCCAAAACAGGAGTATACAGTCCACGAGAAGTTACAGAGAGAGAAGGGAACATACATGTGGAAGAAGGTAGGGATGGAAGGAGAGGAGAGAGGGAGCCAGGATGGAATGAATGGCCACTGAAAACAACAGAATGATAGTCCCTGGCAACTGTCCAGTATCGACCAGATGACCATTACCCGGGAATGAGTTTGGGAGTGTGGGTCAGAGGCTTCGCATCCTTCCGACCCATAGGATCTGCTCTACGAAGCACAGAGGAGGCTCACAGTGTGGTGACAAGGCACCACCTGTGAAGGAAGTCAGGGCATCTGCGTCTGGTCACCGCAACCAAAAGACGCCGAAGGAACTACACCTATGCCGTGTCTCCAGACCGCTCCTTAATGCCGGCCTTAGAGACAGGGGGCACCTGCGCTTGCCCTGAGCTACACTGTCCTCCCCCCCACCCAGGACCAACACACCTCAAGAAGGAGGGCTGCCGTGCCCACACTGGACGAGCTGCTGTGACTGCAGGAACACAGGCTTCTTTCAGCCTCCGCCAAGTGCCCCAAACATCCTACACAGAACATTTCGTCCAGCCAGCAGCGCCGGCACCTCCAGGCCCGCAAGCACTGGCGTAACGCAGGTGTGTTCCAACAGCCTTTCTCTGTAAATCAAAGCTTTTTTTTTTTTTTTCAAAGAGAGCAACATTACTCTTTAGAATGATGCCTTTTTTTCCCTACAACTCTGAAATTAACATTACAAAGGCCTGACCTTATGTGCATTAAGTATTCCCCAAAGAAGCACAAGAATATTTTGTGAGTTTGTTCATATTGCATTTCTTTCTTTTGATTACCTTTGGGACTTATTAAGGAATCCATGCTTCTCCCCCCTCCCATTTTTCATACAGGGGTCCCACAGGGGCTGGGGATGAAGGAATGGAGAGAGAACCCAAACCAGGGTATAATAGTCACATCAAAGCCAGAAAGACTTTTATTTACCAAAAGAAAGGTTTTAAAAAACTTCAAAAAAGTAATAAGCACTTTTATCTGGGGGATATATTTTACAGAACATTTATATATAGCTACAGTGTATGGCTAAAAATAAGATCTTTTATATTGAACCTCTCAGGGACAGAATTAGCTTTAAAACAAGGAAAGTGCATCGTGTTAAAACACTGAATGACCTAAAAAATCAAAATGGTATGTGTTGTTTTCCCCATTATACACCTTTATTCTATTTTTGTGGTCTAGAATCTTATGTACAAATCCAACTGGATAGGGCAAGTGTGTATCAGAGGGGCCCAACACTAATAAAAAAATAAACCATTTGTCACAGAGGACTCGTCTCAATTCAGAATTCAGGACCATGATCTTCCCAGTGATCAAGAGCTAGAGGGGGCCGTAAAGCCTGGCTGGGAAGGCTTCCCCTAATTACTCAGGCTTCACAATGCCATGGACGTTATGAATTCTCCGATGCCATGGTGCTCGGGGGTTACTAGTAAATATTTCTAGACAGCAAGGACTTAAGCTTTGGATGCAGTTACCTCACTACTGCTCTCCAAAATCCAGTGTGAATTAGGTCCTCACGTTTCTTTCTTTCTTTGGCTTCTAATTTCACAGTCCTGACTGAAAAGGTACTTTAACAGGAAGCTATTGTATTGAAACTCTTATTCTGTATTAAAAGATTATATAGACTTAAAGCAAACAGGATAAAACTAGTCACTAACAATTCCATGAACTAGCCACTGTGAATGTTTTGATATGTCTTTCCACTGTTTCTTTCCAGTGTTTTCTTTTTTTTATTTAAAAATAACTTTTAATGGTTCATTTATTTTTGATACAGAGACAGAGCATGAGAGGGGGAGGGGCAGAGAGAGAAGGAGACACAGAACCAGAAGCAGGCTCCAGGCTCTGAGCTAGCTGTCAGCACAGAGCCTGACGTGGGGCTCGAACCCATGAATGTGAGATCTGACCTGAGCCGAAGTCAGAGGCTTAACTGACTGAGCCACCCAGGTGCCCCCCTTTCCAGTGTTTTCTTTGCATTTCAATATTTATTATCTTAAGTTATCATGTTGCATATACTATATAAAGTCAGAGGGTCATATAGTCAATACCAAAAATGAAAGCAATTCTTGAGTAGATAAACCAAGTATAGCCTACAGATGGAGACACAAAGGTCTGAACTAACTTCATGAAGGGTAGTTTCTGGAATGACGTCAGTAACCCTGGATGGGAGGGGGAGGGAAGCACAGCAAGAGTCCTCAGACCTTGTTCTGTATTTAATTCACTCCTTCTGCCCCCAAGGTTATAAGTACACTGACATCATTTATCTAGTGCCTTCCATATGCCAGGCACATTACAAAATCCTCATGGAAATCATCTGACATATCTATTATTAAACACTATTTTACAATCAAGGAAATTTGCACTCCAAAAGTTAAAAAACTTTCGCAAAGAACGGAAGGGTGATTCAGGGACCATTCACAGCCAGACGTGTCTGACATCAAAGTCATTGCTACTAGTTAACAGATTACATCCGAGGGTCTGCAAGATGCACCCTAGTGAGCCTAGCTGTGTTGCATTAAATCTCCTTCTCTGGCTGAGCACCTTTCCTCCTTGGTGACTGTGGCTGGGAGATTCTGGCTGCTAGGAACAGCACAGTTTAGGCCAGACAGCTCAGGCAGCCTCTATGAACTACACCAGTCCCCAATCATCTCTTTCTTCTTCTGCATTCATAGCTCTGATTACACTGTTCAGTGATTCATTAATCCCATCCAGCCCAATGATCCCTTACCTACCACTGTTCAAGCCATAGCATTAACATTCACATGATTATGTCCTACTTTCCCAACTATATGTAAATACAGACAGAAGAGATGGGACCTCCAACTTCTCGGTTTCTCCACAATTTGTGAGAACATTGCCTTATAGGTGGTAGGTGCTCAATAAACACAATTTATTACTCAAGAATCCCAAAGTGGTATGGTTCATGGGATGGAGCTATCCATCGCCCCTAATTATATCCTGGGGCTGGTTCCTATGTTTATTTATTTATTTTGAGAGAGGGAGAGAGAGAGTCGGTGTGTGTGTTTCTGCGTGCTTGAGTGGGTGCGAGCAGGGGAGGGGCAGAGAGAGGAGAGAGAATCCCAAGCAGGCTCCATGCTGTCAGCACAGAGCCTGACACAGGGCTTGATCCCACGAACTGTGAGAAGGTGACTTGAGCCAAAATCAAGAATTGGACATCCAACCAATTGAGCCAGCCAGGCACCCCAGGGCTGGTTCTTTATAATCTTGTTTCTTTACACTACAGAAAAGATTTGAAAAACAATCTCTCAAAAAACAAATTATGAATCAGAATAGATACCAGGGCCTGGAAAAAGGTGCAGTTAATGCGTCCTAGTGGATGGGTTTATCTGGATGTGACCTGCCCAGCGTCCTGGGGGTTGCAGAGGACACTGGAAGGGGAGGGAGGCAGAAAGTCCATGGAAAATTGAGGGGAGACTGATGACTGAGGAGATTCCTGAAGTTCAGATAACGGCCACCATACCAGATTCTGTATCTGAACAAAGAAAGAGCAGGAATCTCATATGGCTAACTGCCTCCCTCTGGCCAAGTGACCTCACAGCCAACAAGAGCTCTACTCCTGAAAGCACACACTTCACTAGGGGTTTCTTCTAACTGATACACTGTCAGCTGTGACACGCTACTGTCTGATCAGGCCTGACGCCACACAAACGAGCATGTGGGCATGCGAGCGGTGTAGGCGCACAGGCGCACACCTTTCTGGTGGCCCGTGCACGGGCACCTTGGTCTCTGCAGCTTAGAAAGCCATATAAATAAGGAAGAAGGTGTGTGAGAGAAGAACTGAGAGGAGGAACATGACAATTTGTGTTTACTAATGACAAGCCACAAATTTTAACTCTCTCCCAAGGTTTCAAAACAAAACAAGACAAAAAAAGGAAGGCGAGACGGTCTACTGTCTTAAAACACAACACAGCGCGCATGCTGCCGACAGATGCCTGCTGCGAGAGGCCGGCTCCTTGGACGGGCAAGAGTAGGGCTGGGGAGATGGGGGAGGGCTGGGCCAGGCAGAGGGACGGAAACGAGGTGGGAGAAGCCGACCTGACCGTGGCGCAGAGGGCCGGCCACAGGAGGACGCGCAGGGAGCACGGGAGGGGGCAGCACTGGCCACGGCCGCCGCGCAAGGCCGTGACAGCCAGCCAAGGTGGACGGCCCGGAAACCCCCTCGGCTCGCAGGGCCTGCCCGAGACATAATGAAACGCAATCCTGTCGGGGGCGGCCCATGGGTAACATTTTCACTTCTACATTCCATTTTCAGTTTAGGTCGAGATTTTTAAGAAGACGGCAAGCAGCACTCAAGTCCCAGGTGACAAGATCTGCTCAGATTTAGTCTTTGAATGTTGCAAATTAAATTCCCTCATCAGGCCTCTAATCACTCTTACCAGATGGGGCTTGTGCTCAATTTTGGATCCACAGGAAATTTAATGGTTATTGTTTCTGTTTAAATAGGAGATTATTGCATTTTAATAAGTTCTCTTTGGGACTTGCAGCAACAATAGAGCACTATGAATTACTGTAGATAGCTGTTACTGCATGCTGGGGAAAAATCAAGTTACTAAGTGTGACAAGTTGCTTTTTCTTCCCTTCCAGCAATCGCTCCGAGTGTATTTACCACCAAATTAAGTATGTGCCGAGGGGATAATATTTTTATCCTGCCGAGGGGGAGAAGGAGCTTGTCTGTGGATTTTCATTAAAATGACACATCTGTTCAGCAATTTCACAAAGTAATTCTGCTGAAAGTTTTATCAGCTAATTTTAATTATTCACTCCAGTGGGTTGAATACAGGATTCATCATGTTGAATTAATACATTTGACGGGAATTTCACAAAGAGGGGGAGAAAAAGCAATCAACAAATTGAATTGTCATGCAATATGGATTAAATTGAGATTCTTTAATTAGGATAAGCCTGAGATTTGGTATTTTGAAGGTATTAGAAAGCTTAGCAATACAGTGGTAAAGATTAAGAAAATGCAATTAAATATTACACTTTGGACACGGCCAGGATATCATGTGAGCAGAAGAGTCCTCCTTTTAGCAGGATGGTTACTAGTGTCGGTTTCTAGGATTGCTCAGCAGTGGAACTGCAGCCAGGCCGGTGGGAGGCAGCTGCCATTTGTTTACCGACGTGAAATCAAAGGTAATTGTGTTTTAAAAGACTGAAAGCCCACTCCCCAATTGAAACCACAATGAGATAATTGTGGAAATGACAACAGACAAATAACCAGGAGACTCAGGTCTAAGTTCTAGCTCTGCAATCGCTCCCTGTGTGACCTTGAAAAATGCAAACATGGTTACTGAGCACTTGTTACGTGCACATGCTCTGTTAGGCATGGACATCATAAAAGTGAACAAGACAGTCCTTGCCCAAAAGGCAAGTCTTGGGCAAGACTCTCCCTGGGCCTCAGTCGTTTGTCTAAGTAACAAGTGGGTGGGAGCTCATGGGCGCTAAGTGTCTGCTATTCCTGAAACTATGTACTAGTAACTAGAAAATAGTTGTATTGAGCATAGAGTATGCCAGGAGTAGGAGTCAGGAGCAGTGCAGGGAACATGGAGTAAAAGTTAGTACTTTCTAGGCCTCCTTTCCCACATACGCTGGCCCAGGAGGTGGGCTGCACGCACAGCTGCCCACGGTGCTCTCTGCCAAGGGAGGGCAAGGGGAGAAGAAGTGTGGTCTGTGCTGGACAAAGACAATAGCGGAGTGAGTAAAGTTCCGGCCAGCGAATGCACTAAAAAGTGCATTGCTGCACACCAGGTGAGCCCGAGGTTTGCCAAACCTTGTTGATACTTGTAAGACCAAAGAGAAGCTGAGAGTGGAAGGAGAGGGAACCTTTCACTGAGGGCACAAAGCACTTGCTGAGGCAGAGATCAGAGTCACTGCTCTGAAGGAAAAGCGCCTGAGACTCATTTCTGCTTCATTCCTGCAAACTGCAAAATGCACAGAGATGAGGATCATGAGTCTTACAATGAGCATCTATGAGAAAGTACGTACCTTTTATTGGGAAGACAGTGTTAACCTAACTTTCTAAAGAGGGTGAGAATTGCTTCTCGGTTCCCAACAAAGTGTCCCCTCGCCCACTGCTACAAGTGCCATGGGCCACACGTGCTCACCAGTGAGACTGCCCAAGGTGCCATGTTCCCGTAACAATGACAAATACTGCACGCCCTCATTACACATATGAACAACACGCATTGTGGTTTTGAAAACCAAAAGGAAAACAGCAAAACCATAAATTCAGTTTCTAGTAATAACCCCAACCTTTAGAATTTTCTTGGACTTTCTATAATCTCTGTCCAGTCAACAATTTTTGAGCATCACTGGACTACACATTACTCGGGATACTGGGGATAAAGCAGTGAACAGGGCACCAACCTTGCCTCATGGGCCCTGAACTCTAGGTCTGGGTTGGTGACAAATAGTGACAAGTGCTATGACAAACTAGAGCGAGGAACAGAGCAGAATATGGACAGGGTTTTATAGAGTGTAGTCAGGGCCCCTCTTAAATTATTACATTTGAGTAGAAGCCCGTATGAAGCGATTCTCAACATATATTCCCATTTTATATTTTTGTTTTCTCCACTGTATCCTGGTATGGCTCCCAGCACAATATCCCGGTGTGCTGAAGGAGCACACGGGATGCCCCGTACCTCCCAAGAAGTAATGATCACCTTGAGCCCCAGTTTCTACACCTAAAAAAGAGGCTCATTAGGAGGATTAAACGAGATAATGTAAATGAAGTACCCAGAACAGGGAATGGAGCAGATATGTGTATTACCTACTTCTCCCTTTCTTTCATTCTTACAGATCATCCTTTATTGAAAATACAATAATACGCGAGCACAGAGAATCCTGAGAGATGTTTTCAGCTGACTCGTGGGAAAAACAAAGGGTCTCAGAGAGGAAGCAAAAAGCTCATGAACACTCATCCGATCAGACAGACTTTCTATCAAGAGTTCTATCTGTCCTACTCGTGTTTTCCAAATTTTGTGTTTTTACTTCTGAAATCTTTTCTCAGATGAAAGCTTCTCAAGTAGGGCAATGTAAAAGAGCAAAGAAATAAGGAGCAGCAGAGCTTCTCGGCACCCGGAGGAGAAAGAATAAACAAAAGGCCTTAGTGAGGATGAAAGGCAGAGCCACCAGGGAAGAGGAGTTATAGAATTTCCTTGTAGGAAAATGACCAATATTGAAATCCCTAAGCAGGCCAGGGATGCCTGGGTGGCCCACGTGGTTAGTCATCTGACTCTTGACTTCGTCGGCTCAGGTCATAATCTCATTGGTTCATGGGTGTGAGCCCTGAGTCGGGCTCTGCACCAACAGCACAGAGCCTGCCTGGGATTCTCTCTTCCACTCTTTCTGCTCCTCCCCTGCTAATGCTCTCTAAATAAAAATAAACATTCTTTAAAATGTAAAAAAGAAGAAGAAAAGAAACACCAAAGCAGGTCCAAGAGCTCTCTCCTCTGTCACCTGAACGATAAAATCAAAAACATAGTAAAGATAATTCATGAATAATTAATCCATTCCATTCTGTTTTTCGTGGTCATTATATCTTCAGTTTTTTGTTTTCTTTCTTTCCCTTATTTCAAGGTCTTTTCTTGCAATTTTTACGGGGGTCCCATTTGTGTTCTTTCTTGCTTTTCTCTCTAACGCCCATGGCAGTCCAGCCACCCTCCCTGCTAACCTCTGCTTGTTCTCATGGAGAAAGATCACTATTGTAATACTCACATTAAGTTCTGTTAGAATAAGGAAAAGGAGTCTGTACTTTACTCTGAGCAGAAAGATTCAGCGTTTCCAAACTCCGAACAAAGAAGAGTGAAGACAGCCCCATTAGCACGCTCAGCAGAATGGCTACCAGCAGTTTCCGTGTGTGAGGCACCGAGCTAAACACCCACCACTATGTGATCAGCAAACACTTAATGGATCCTACTAGACGTCATTTTCTTTGCAGCTGATGGAAGGAAATATGACGAGATGGGATAGGTACCCTATCCTGCTATCAGGTTGAGAAACAAGAGCATCCACCTAAAATATAGATGAGTTTTCGCTCTTAAGTAACAATAAAAGGTGGCACAGGGAAGATTAAATGAGTGACACGGACGCAACCTGTGAGTCCCTCCTGCTAGGACACAACCAATGTGCATTTAGAAAGCTTCAAACAGCTTTACACATCCACAAACCTACCCAATACACAGGCTGTTTTGCTCCAAATCACTGGCACACTAAACCTTTATAATTGGTGGGTTTTAAGGAAAGCCTTTCAATCGGTAACATAAGCTAATGAATCTTGAATGTGAGGATTTTCTGCAACCACAAGGAGAGAGAGCCACATATGCACTGTCCCAGCATGGGCGTCCCACATGCCCATCACTCGGAGGACAGATTCACGGCCTCGGCTCCTTGTTTCTTCCAAGCATCCTCCATGATGAGCAGCCTTCCAGGTGTGACGCTCTCTGGCCAAGTAGTACACCTGCCATGATATCTCCATGAAGGGGCCGCAGGTGTTAGATCTTCAGCAGAACACCGTTCGAAGGGCCAGCACCCACAAGGTCCAGCAGCAAACGTAAATCTCAGTGAGCTCGAGTTGTTGAACGGGAGCAGGAAGTCACAAGCTCAGCCAGAAGAGAAGGGCTGACTTTAGAATCAGAGAGGGAAAGAGTAACACAGGCTGTTTCCTCATCTCTAAACTGCTGATGAAAACTGCCTCAGGACTGTTAACAGCAAATGAAAAGGTGCAAATAAAAGTAACTAGCACAGTATCTGGTACATAGGTAAGCATGCAGTAAATGTTTGTAGTTATTGTTATTACAATTCTTCTTAGCTAGAGGAGTGAGGGAGTGTAAAAGAAGACAGACATCTCACAGAATAAAACACTTGAGAAAAGAGAAGTGAGAACATTTTGTCATAAAGAAGTAGACAGAGATATGAACAACATTCAAGAAATACTGGTGCTGGGGCGCCTGGGCTCCTTAGTCAGTTAGGCAACCGACGTCAGCTCAGGTCATGATCTCATGGTTTGGGAGTTCGGAGCTCCATGTCAGGCTCTCCACTCTGAGCACAGAGCCTACTTAGGATCCTCTGTCTCCTTCCCTCTCGGCCTCCCCCCAGCTCCTGCTCTCTCTCTGCCAAATAAAACTAACATTTAAAAAAGAGAGAGAAATACCAGTGCTAGAAAAATAAAATAAACCCAACACCTGAAAAGTCTTAACATGTGCTCTACCCATGCAGTATATCCATTCTGAGGTTTAAGTATTTATAATATGGACTGCAGTAATTAATATGCTATTTATTCATTAACATATATCAGTTACCCTGTAAGAACAGCCAGGGTATTGGAAAAACACAGCCTACTGAAAGCTCATAAACCTATGGCTTCTGACCAATAAATGTGACTTCACTGCTCACACCCTGGCTAGAATTTCTATCAATAAAACCGTAACATCACATGATGGAAATCAGTTGTGAAGTCTACAGACCAAGAGCCTGGTTTTCTCTTTTTGTTTGAACACTACAAAATCGCAAGTATCCTCCTCCACCTAACCCCCACTCCTGTGCCCCCTCATGATCTACCTTGTGGACAGCGGCCCCATTCTGACAATGAGGTAAAAAGAAGCAGAAGATACTAAGCACACATTCCCTGCTCCAGTAAAGCTGGTATAGGGCTAACATGCTGCTTATTTTATGCCTGATTTGTTAGTTCAAGCCTGTTGGGTATGGAGCATCCCTCTCCTGCCAACCGGAAATGGCCTTGGTGACTCTCAGAGTCTCCTTGCAGCCTAAGGCTTGATTAGGTTTAGTGCCAAAAAAGAGAAAAGAGACATGCCTCGGTGGCTGAGTCAGTTGAGTGTTCGACTCTTGATTTTGGCTCAGGCCATGGTCCCAGGGTCATGAGATTGAGCCCCATGTTGGGCTCCCTGCTGAGCATAGAGCCTGCTTAAGATTCTCTTGCTCTTGTTCTCTCAAAAAAAAAAAAAAAAAGAAAGAAAGAAAGAAAGAAAGACTACCCAATATTAGACACTTGTTTGACTGTGTAAAGGCAGATGAAAGGTATATACTGCTACTAGTGGGAAAACAAACATCAGATAAAACCCAAAGGATTAGGTCAAGCTCAACAAATATATTGGCCTGCAATTCTGTCTTAAATTCAGCAGACTTGGAGTCATAGGTACAATTATCTGGGGTCCACTAAGCACCCCCTTTCCCTCCTAGCCTCCTTGTGCCCTTCACAGCTCATATGACCCATCAGAAGTCTCAACAGTTTTTGAGAAGAAAAGCCACCACCCAGTGAAGAAAGAAGTACACAGTTCCTGCACCTGTCACTTCCCCAGGCTAACACGTTTCCAAGTGCTGCATAGAGTAAAGCTCCCGGGACACAGAGAGACTGGTATATACTTGCACAAGCATTAGTGCATGAGTGTTCGTGCACATGGGAGGAAGGGAGAGTAGAAAAGAGGTGGAGAAGCAGTAACATCAAAGGTCATTAAAGGGAGATTCAGTTCTTTAAGCTAAATGTAGAAGGTCACATGGTTTCCTCTGTCTCCAAAACTAGTTTCCTCCAACCCCAATAAAGAATATGGGAAAAAATTATGCATATGTATGTTTACGAGACCAATGTTCCCAGTAATTCCTGCTTTAGCCTATTAAAAAAGGACTACTACTGATACTCAAATCTTGTGAAGTTAACGTAACATGTAAAGGGGCTGAAAAAGCAATATATTCTGTTTAAACTTGGACTAGTTAAATACTACTTTTCAGAGGCGCCCTGGTGGTTCAGTCGATTATGATCGAACTTCAGCTCAGGTCGCAATCTCACAGTTCAATGGTTCAAACCCTACATCAGGCTCTGTGCTGATAGGTCAGAGCCTGGATCCTGCTTTGGATTCTGTGTCTCCCTCTCTCTCCGCCCCTCCCCTGCCCATGCTTTCTCTCTCTCTCTCTCTCTCTGGAGTGAATAAACATTAAAAAATTTTTGAGGGGCGCCTGGGTGGCTCAGTCGGTTAAGCTTCTGACTTGGGTTCGAGTCCTGCATCAGGCTCTGGGCTGACAGCTAGCTCAGAACCTGGAGCCTGCTTCCAGTTCTGTGTCTCCTTCTCTCTCTGCCCCTCCCCCTCTCATGCTCTGTCTCTCTCTGTATCAAAAATAAATTTAAAAACATTAAAAAATAATAAAATAATAAAAAATTTTTGAATATTATTTTTAAAAACTTAAGATTCTGTGATTTTTCTTAAAAAAATGAAAACAAATATGTATTGACCACCAAGTACTACCTGTGTTGTCATGATTCACTATTCATGATAGCCTTTGGACTAACATGTTTTAAAATGTTTATTTATTCTTGAGAGAGAGAGAGAAACAGAGCATGAGCAGAGGAGTGGCAGAGAGAGAGGAATCCAAAGCAGGCTCAGGCTCTGAACTGTCAGCACAGAGCCCAATGTGGGGCTCAAACCCATGAACCATGAGATCATGACCTGAGCCTAAGCTGGATACTCAACTGATGGAGCCACCCAGGTGCCCCTGGACTAACATTTTTTTAAATGTCACTAGGTTTACATCATACCCACCTGAAAACATATTATAAAAATTCTAATTACATTTATGATGACATTGATAAAATCAAGAAAAAATACTTGATATAATGCTAACCTTAAGAAAGCAAGAGCCAAAATTACACATTATTTGTATTGTTTGAACATGTTAAAAATACACATTTATGCTCACAAGAATACATGCAGAAGGATGTTTATAGCAGCGTTATTAATAATAGTCCAAACTGGAAACAACCCAAAATGTTTACCAATAAGGAAATTGTGGCTTATTCACAAATAAAATATTACACAGCAATTAAAAAAACAAATCCCTGTTACACCCCCAAAACATGGATGAATCTCAGAAGACGTCATGATGAATGAAAGAAGCTGGAAACGGAACAGTAAATAATATAAAATTTCATTCATATGCAGCTTAAGGACAGGAGAAATTATCATAAGATGAGGGAAGTCAGAAGAGCAGTTAACTCTGGGATGGGGGTAGAGACTAGGAAAGGAAGGAAGCGGACATGCTCCAGGTCTTCCTCTGGGGGGTGACAAGGGTATTCTCATACGTAATAAGCCACCGAGCTGTATACTTAAGATTAGTGTCTTAGCCCATCTGTGCTGTTTCTAAGAACATCAGAGAATGAGTAGATTATAAATGGAAAAAATTTATCATCCACAGTTCTGGAGGCTGGAAGTCCAAGGTCAGGGTGCCAACATGATTTGTAGTGAGGGTCCTCTTGCACGTTGGAGACAGCTGACCTCTCACTGTATCCTCCCACGGTGGAAGGCGCTAGGGAGCTCTGTGGGATCTCTTATAAGAGCACGAATCCCATTCATGAGGGCTCTATCCTCATGACCCACCCACCACCCAAAGGCCTCACTTCCTAATACCCTCTCATTGGGCATTAGAGTTCCAACATCGGCATTTGCAGGAAACACATTCAGACCATGGCAATTAGTGTACTGCAAAGCATGTATGTTTTAAAACAACAGCAATGAAAACTCAAGAGAGCAGAACTTCTGGAATGGTGGAGTGAGGAGCCTGTCAAACTCTCATCACAAAAAGAAACAATAAAACTGGACAAAATTGTCAAAAACAACCTTTAAGGACATTGAAAATTGACATGAAATTGAAATATAACAAGTTGAGAAATTTTTATTCAATAAAGTTACTGAACCCTAGTTAAAACAGGGGGATTCTGTAAGCCCGCCTGGTGCTACTCCCACGCCGCACCCTCTCCCCACAGGACAGAAGTACTGTCAGGTAGGCACGCTGTGAGCTCAGGTCAAGGTTCTGCTGCTTCAGGACTGATTTTATCTGAAGCGGAACATTGAATATTCTATGCCCAGGAGGTTTAAAAAAACAAACAAACAAACAAAGCACTAGTGACCTCAGCAAACAACCAGAGAAGGACAACACTGAAATCTCCTGAAACCATTACTAATGAAAGCAAGGAACAAGGTGGCGGGCCAGCTGGAAAACGAATAAGGAGACCCATGGAATGAAAGAGAGCCTTGATAAGACCCCACTTCTCTCTGATGGTGTGGAAAATGATGCACATACTCAATAGTGACTGGAGAAAGTTCTAGCAAACTACTTATTCCTGCTGAGCAAGAAACATCACAAACACAGTAAAATTTAAGGCAGATCTGTAAATTGGCTATGATTCATTTTCCAAACTGTACATGGATCCATCAAAATAACAGATGAAAAACTTTGTGATTCAGTGGCTCAAAGAACTGAGCTCAAAGTGCTCCAACAAACTCAGAGCAGTCTTCTGCTAAGCACAAAGCTATTTGACCCTAGATGATTTCTGGGAAGGTAGACGGAAATATTTAATGGGGGTGAGGAGTGGGCAGGAGGACAACATAGAGACATCAGCGCTCACACATTATGGAGGAAACATGCTCTGCAGAAATTAGTACACATACAAAACTAAAAATACAAATAAAACCAGGAACAACCACCACAGAGGTGCTACAATATATTATCTAAAATGTACAATCTTCAGCAGAAAGTTATGAGACATGTAAAAAATATTGACCAAGACATAAGAAAAAAGCAGTTAGTGGAAACTCTCTCTGAGGAGGCCCAGATACTGGACTCAGTAGATAAGGACTTCAAATAAACTATTATAAATATGTTCAAAGACTTTTACAAAGCATTTAGGTAATTAAAGTATGATGTCATGATTCATCATACAGAGAATATCAATAAAGAGATAGAAATTATAAAAAAGAACGAAGTTCACAAGGATGAAAGGAAATGCCAAGAGCCAGGAACTCTAATCCTCAGGAAGGAATAAAGAACATAGGTAAAATTAATTATGTAGGTAAGTATCAGAGACTAAGTATAATTTTTATCTTTTCTTCCCTGAGCTAATTTAGAAATCAACTGCATAAAACAGTAATTATAAAATTGTATCATAGGTCATATATCATGTATATGTATATATACATATAATAATACATATAGTATATATACATATAATAATAGTAGTAGTAGCAGCAGCAGCAGTACAAAGGAGGGAGGGAGATAACAGAGCTACAGTGGACTAAAGAAATTATACCAGGCAAAGGCTCAAACACATTGGAAGAAAAGAAGGGTAATGGAAATAGTAAATATATAGGCTTATATGTATATATTTTAAATTCATAAATATATTTTTCAATTTTCTTAACTTCTTTGAAAGGCAGAGGTTGCATAAAACAGTCATTAAAACACTGTATTGAGGTGCCTGGGTGGCTCAGTCAGTTAAGCATCCAGCTCGATTTTGGCTCAGGTCATGATCTCATGGTTTGCAAGTTTGAGGCCTGAATCAGGCTGTGAGCTGACAATGCAGAGACTGCTTGGGACTTTCTTCCACCCGTCTCTGCCCTTCCCCTACTTGCACTCACTCTCTCTCTCTCTCAAAATAAACAAACATTAAAAAACCCACTGTATTGCTGGGCTTATAAGATAAATGGATGTAATAGATATGATAATAATAACACAAAGATGGGTGACATAGACCTATGTTGAGGTAAAGTTTGTACATGTTACTGCAATTAAGTTAGTGTTAAACTGAAATAGATCATAAGAAGGTATGATACATACTTTCAAGTCTAAAGCAACCACTTTGAAAATTACTCTAGGTATATAGCAAAACCAAACAAAGAAATTAAAGTGATATACTAAAAAATCTATTCACTATATAACAGACAGCAAAGAAAGAATAAGAGAACAAAAATAAAAACAAGGCAAATATCAAACTGGAGACATAAATCCAACAATATCAATGATACATTAAATATGAATGGATTAAAAACTCAATAAAAGGAAGAGATGTTAGACTGTATGGAAAAAAATTCCAAGTTATAGGGGTGCCTGACTGGCTCAGTTGGAGAAACATCCAATTCTTGGATCTTGGATCTTGTCAGTCTGAGCTCCATGTTGGAGGCAGAGATTACTTAAATAAATAAAATTAAAAAAAATTTTTTTAAATTCAAGTATATGCTATTTATGAGAAGCATATTTTAGATTCAAATACAAATATAAATTGAAAGAAAAAGAATTAAAAATACAAAGCAAACAATAAACATAAAGGAGCTGAAGAGAGTATACTATCAAACAAAACAGAGTTTAAATTAAAAATTGTGACTAGACGGGTACCTGGGTGGCTCAGTCAGTTAAGCATCTGACTTAGGCTCATGTCATGATCTCATGGCTCGTGGGTTCAAGCCCTGTGCCAGGCTATGTGCTGACAGCTCAGAGCCTGGCGGCTGCTTTGGTTTTTGTCCTTCCCTCTCTCTCTGCCCCTGCCCACTCACACTCTGTCTCTCCCTCAAAAATAAGTAAGCATTAAAAAAATTTTTTTAAGTTACAGAAACAAAGAGGGGCATTTTACAATGATAAAAGAATCCATCCATTAAGAGATTTAATGACTATAAACATATACATACCTAAAACAAAACCCCAAAATACATGGGGCAAAAAAATGACAAAAGTGAAGAGAGAAATAAACAATCCAACAATACTAGTTGGAGACTTCAATGTCCATTCTAAATATGGAAAAATAGCTAGACAGAAAAATCAGAAATAAATTCTATATTTCTATATATATTTTCTGTATTTCTAATTAAAAGGAAATTTGGGGATTCTACAAATATTTTGCAGCAAGTCAACATACTTCCAAATATCCATGGGTCAGAGAAGTTACTATATAAAAAATTAAAGAATATTTTAGGTTGAATGAAAATAAAGACGTAATATATCAAAATTTAAATAAAGTGGTGCCATCAACACTTACGCAAGAAAGGAAGAAAGATCAACCTGAGAATAGAAGCTTCCATCTTAAGAAACTGGAGAATGAGGATGGGGTTTGGGGAGATAGAAATGTTCTAATACTGGATAATGGTGATGATTATACAACTTTGTAAATTTATTAAAACTCATTTAATTATACACTTAACATGGGTAGTTTTATGGTGTATACATTATAATTCAATAAAGGAATTTTTTGATGGATGACCTTTTATTTAATTTTAATTTTTTTATTTGAATAGAATTGACACAGAATATTAACATTAGTTTCAGGTGTACTACATAGTGATTCAACTTCTCTATATGTTATGCTCACCACAAGTTTTTTTGTTTGTTTCAATTAGCAAATGAATAAAATAACTAGAAAATGGCCATCTAGTTAACTCCCTGCCTCAAGAATGCAACTAATTCACACCCAAAAAATGGGATTTTTAAACACACTGTTTTGAGATGTCTTAATGGTGATAAAAATCCCAGGAAACCATCTTTACCCCAACTCCTTTTAGCTTACTGACATAAGAGGCTTCCTGAAGCATCTACTCACTTTAGGAATTTCTTCCTGGTGCCTAATGGCAATCAGCTTTGGCACAATTTAAGTTCATTTCAACACAACGGATATTCTGAGATGTGTGTTCCCTTACCACAGCACCTTGCAACATTCCGCATACCTGTCTTCATCGGTACAACGGGGAAAAGGATTCTGTTGCAAGGACTGAAGGATGCCATGCATAAAACATGCTTAGAATAATACCCAGTGCATAATAAGCATTTACCAAGCCTTATTATGAGTAAAGGAAGAGGGTAAAATTTCTTTGAAGGAAAGAGGTGATGGCAGGATGACTGAGCCAAGCTATCCACGTCTGCATTCCTTCATGAAAGAAGCTGGGTTGTTTGAAGTGAACTGAATGAGGAAGAAAGGCTGGTAAGGAAATAATTTATGACATGTAATTTTTCAAAGGGGTGGGCAAGCCTCTGCAGGATTCAGTTCCGTGTTGAACAATAGCTTATACTCATACAAGCAATAGAATAGCTTTTAATAGATGACATAAATGTTCAGCCATGTCATGGATGAATAGACATTTACATGTTCAATTGAATAAACTGGCTGCTTTGCTTTGATTAGTCCTACTTGAGTTAATTAAAATATTTCCATTTCTTCTAGCATTCATAGCTCTCCATATAGTTTACCGAAGCTGGAGATGGATTTTTAATACTGTTTACCAACTGTAAGGTTTTGATGGACACTTTAATCATGCAATACAACTGCAAAATCTACCACTGGGAGCTATACAAGTCTTGAACCAAATTGAGAAAAGAAATTACATGAACACAGCCATTTTATGTTGGCGTTAACTTGAGAAAAAACACAGAAAAAGTTCATAACAGTCATTTTTATGAAATAATTTTTCAAGTACTATAATCTTCCTTATCTGAATACCCTGTGTGGTAATCAATGTTTCCTGAGGCTTTGTTGTTGTTTTTTTTTGCTATGAAATAACATTACTAATTAGTAAACCAACAACTACATCTAAACCTGTGCACAAAGGATAAAGGACCGACATCTCTCCAAGTGCTCGCAGCTGCCTCGTAGAGTGTCACAGGCTCCTCACCATGTGAAGTGCCGGAATGGAATATGAGCTTTGATGTGAGAAAGCTCCTGGGACACGGGCTGGATTCAGTTCTCCTTCAGGCAGGATGACCACCCATCCAGAATGCTAGAAAAGAAATTCAAGCACTGAACACGACACTTCTACATAACCTTTTCAGGAAACGTACTGCTCTGAAATCGTGCTGGTCTAGCATTCTGGAGGAGATTTCCTAAATTAAGCTTTAAAAACTCTTTTGAGGAAAATGAGGAAAAGAGGTAGACTAACATACTTAAACAAACAAAAGCTAAGTGACTTTACGTCTTTCATTTGTGTCTGGATATACTAAACCCAAAAGGAAACACTGATTTGATACAAGACTGTTCTGGACTTTTATTAATTGCTCAATAACATTTATTTTAAAAGAAGGAGAAACTCTCCCTTAAATCCAAGACTGAATCCTGAAGTTGTTTATAATCGAAGCTTTGCGTCCTTAAGTAAGCTTCTTAAACTAATGAGAAGAAACACAGTTCCAATTACCAATGAAGACCAAGCCTGTGTAAAAGACTGAGTACAAGGATTGTAAACTGCTTCTCAAATGACATTAAATGGTGCCTAACTTTGTCCACATGTATCACAAATGCATATGGAGTTCAATGTTAAATAAGGAGGATAGGTTAACCATGAAAAACAATGATAATGCAAATTTCTAGTCAAGGGAATATTACCATAAAGTCCAGCAAAGAACAACCGAATATTTTATAAGCTGGTCTGAAGATAAACAGAAAAACATTCTACCCTGAACAATAAAAGCCAGTTCTCCTCTTTATATGTACTGCACTTAACTTGGTCCAAATTTGGGGCAAGGGTGGAGGCTTTTGAAAGCAGAACCTTGAACTGGAAAATTCAAAGACGAATTTCCCAAAATTGCAATGGAATTAAGCGGCTTAAGGATTTGATGCTCATAAGGTATCTTGAGATCCTTAAGTAAATATAAGGCCCCAGTTGCAGCCTTCCACTAAGGAAGATAGAGTCATCCTTTTGCCCCAAATCCTAATATTGTATGCTATATTATAGGAAAAGAAATCTACATTTTAATCATCAATGGTAAATGTAGTCCTTGGATTCTCTACTTCTCTTCCCTCCTTTACAAAAACAAAACAAAAAACAAATTTTACATCTTCCTAATCAACGCCTGCACTTTCACTGTCTACCCATTTCCTGATAAGAAAGCGGTCCCAAGACCATTCACCACTTAAACATCCATCCCTACCTATACTACCTCCCAGTTTCCAACTGACATCTGAAGTGGCAAGAGGAAGAAATAATGTGATTTAGCGACTTCAATCCCCTGCCTCAGCCTCCTCTTCTGCAAAATAATAGGTATTGTAGAGACTAATTAAATAACATAAAATATGGAAAATCCTGTACATAACAGACATTGAAGAAATGTTAATGTGAAAAATTTAATCCACAGGTCACTTACTTGTACAATAATTAAAGATAACATATATGAAATTGCACAAAATTGTTGTTTCATTACTAGAACATTGCTTTGCACTCAAGAGTGTACTTTTATCTTGGGAAAGTAACTGCCTTTAGATCCTCCCACTTCCAAGAATGCGACAACCAAGCAAGTAGAGACTACACATGTAATGATGAAAGGCCCAAACCAAATGATGGGTTCCATATGATTCCACACATATGAAATTCTGTAAAGTCAAAACTCATCTACAGAAGAAGAAATCGGAACAGATATTCCTCTAGAGGTGAGGAGGGCTCAAGGACTTACTGGGAAGGAAATTTCTGAGGTGATGGGAACACTATAGATCTTGATAGGGATTTAAGTTTCCTACAGATAAGACTTGTCAAATCTCAGAGAATGCACATTTCATGTTAGTACACTTCACTGCATGCAACTTTTTTTTAATGTTTATCTATTTTGAGAGAGAGAAAGATTGTGAGTGGGGAAGGCACAGAGAGAGAAGGAGAGCGAAAGAATCCTAGGCTCTGTGCTACCAGTGCAGAGCCCAACACGGGGTTTGAACCCATGAACCACCAGATCATGGACCAAGCTGAAATCAAGAGTCAACGATGCTTAACCAACTGAGCCACTCAGGCACTACCATTGTATGTAACTTTTATATTAAGACAAAAAACTACAAACCAAGGTTAAATTCTAGTTAATAATATGCATGCTTAACTATTTATGAGAAAATACCCTAACATCTGAAATTCTCTCTGGAATATATAAAAAATAAAATGCATAGATAGAAGAATAGACACATGATAAGTCAAATGCAGCAAAATGTTAATGGTAGAATCTAGTTGGTGGGTATTTGGTATCAAATTAAAATTCCTTAAAACTTTGCTATGTGTTTGATATGTTCATGAGATGAATTGAAGAAATAAGTGAGGGAACAAAACAGTAAGAATAACTGACTCATGGTTGATATTTTCACCATCCCCTGTCACACGTCCCTCTTCCCCCCATAAAAGAAGGCATTGTGCCCTTGATCTCCTTCTAAAGGTCCACAGCCTTATTATTTATGATCCAGCTGAAATCTTACCATTTTGATGCGTCCTTACCTAACTAGGTCAGGTCTCAGCGGAGTGTCTTTGTTAGCTAAAGTCCTGTTTCACTTCCAAACTCGTAAAGCTACGGTAGCTTTTGTCAGGGTGACATTTACCATGTAACATCTAATACTGTGTCTCTCAGTCCTGCCTATATTTCTTTTCCAGTTCAACTGTAAGCTTCTTCAGGGCAGAGACTCTGCTCTCATTATCTCTGAATATCCCACAGAGCTTACTTAGCACCCTGCCTGGCACACAGCAGATACTAAAGAAATAACGAGTGGCTCTACCCAGAATGCAGCATACCCTGCAGCCTGGGGACCAAATCTGACCCATCACCAGGCTTTGTGTAGCCCAGAGCTAAATGGTTGCAATAAAGTCCAAAAGGATGATATTTTGTGATACTGAAAATTATATCAATTTCACATTTTTTGTGCCCCTAATAGTTTTACTGGAACACTGACACTCTTATTCACATGCTGTGACTACTGTTGTACTACAACATCAAAGTTGAATAGCTGTGACAAAGACTGTATGGCCCACAAAGCCGAAAACATTTCCTATTGGTCTCCTTACAGACCATGTTCGCCCACCCTTGTCCTACAGAAATTACTAATTGACTGTTAGTCTTAGAAGTGACTCAACCAAATGAAACTTAATTCTATTTAAGGAAGTGGTTGCTATTCTGATGCATAATTTGGTCTTGAAAGAGGAAAAAAAGTTACCGCATTTGTCTTTAATTTCTATTCAATTCCCAAAGCAAATGTTACATACAAATGCTGGTCCATGGGTGAAAGGAAGCCTTTTTACTCTGTGATGTCTTTATAATTAGATTTCTCAAACTATTTATTTTGGGAGAGATCTCTTAAAGGAGAACTTTTCCACATTATGTATCTCCCTTTTATTGGAGAATGCATGAGCGACAGTTTTGTGGATTATACAACATGTTGTTCTGGCTAATTAGTTTACTAGCAATTAAAAATAAAATCATGGCGGAGGGCCACTTGTCAATTTCACCTTGTCATAAATTTGCTTGATGCTTATTGTGTCTTAAATAAAAATGTATCACTAGCAAGGAGAGAGATGTTTTCCATTGGATTTTATTCCATCATTTGGTATAATTATTCCTGACAATTTGCCCATCATACGGTATGTCTCTCTCCAGAAGGAGAAAAATACTACTTTGTGTTCTTGTGATCACAAGTCTAATTGAGCGGAAAACAAATCTGTTTTAAATATGAGAAAAAGAGACAAGCTACTGTTTTACTCTGTTAAAAATAAAATGAAGAACAAAATGACAAGAAAATATGGCAGCAAATAGTACTCTAAATCTTAACACATTTTTTTTCCTTCACTATCAAGACTTTCTCTACAGAGAAGTCAAGATCATAATTTTAAATGACAGTTGTGAATTGCATGTACACATTGTTAAGTCTACTATGTTGTTTTTCCATTTTTGGGAAACTGTAGGGTCTAGATGATGGTCAGCAAACCATCAGAGAGTAAGCAAAACTTGTTTGGTAGAGGTACGGACTCCCCACCCCCTATCTACTGAGATTGAAGGAAGTAGGTGCCATGTTCCAATTTCAGCTGACAAGAAGCATTAGCATTATCGCACACTTTGTGAATTAAGTAATGATTTAATTAGTACCAGTCTGAATGGTCATATAATGTAGTAATTAGAAGGTTGAAGCAAAAATAATTGGCGGAGGTGGAGCTGGAGCTTGGTGGAGAATTAACATAATGAATGGCACACAGGAAGCGGGACCATGTGCCTCAGTGGCCAAGCACAGACCTGAGGGCAGGGACCACAGCTTACTCTCGCACACACACCCTCTGTCATCTCCCTGGGCCCCAGCAGATCAGGACCTCACTGTTTCCTTTTCACTGCACTACAGGGAAGTCAGCAGCGGTGGGCTCTAAGTCCTTCCTTCCTCCTTTAGCCAAACGTTGGGCAAATCAGTCTACTTTTCCACAGTTCACCTTATTTCTGGGCTGGGAGGAAAAGTAAAATGGTACCTGTTTCAAAGCACTGAGTGAGGAATGATGTGGTACCCAACAGAGATCGGCCCCCTGCCATCCCAGGCAGAGGAATACACAGAGGAGCGAGGAGAGGTTCTGAGACACAGAACCGCAAGAGCATTCGCTGTTCTATAATTTGGTTACCACTTGCCTTGCTGTCCTGTAGATGGCGAATCCGGGAGCAGGGTGTGCACCTGCAGGCTAGCTGACCGTGCTGCTGCTTCTTCCTAGGGTCTCATCTTCCTCTGAGTTTAGACCTTCAAAGCCCAAAGTTTGCTTCAACCCATCTATACTGGTTAGGGTTTGGGTCAGAAGATAGAAACCAGCTGAAAAATTTTAGACAGGAAGAGACTGAGCACAGAGAACCAGAGACTCGACAAAGATCACGGGACAGGGCAGAAGGATGGCCTTTCCTGAGCACAAACATCCGAGCTTAGGAATATGCTGGCCAAGCTACTATCCGGCATCAAAAGGTCATCACAACTGACCTTTCACAACCCGGTACCAGGACGCTGGAGCATCACTTCTCTGTAACCTGGCTTGTCAGATAAAAACAGCCAAAGCCAAAGATGAGTGGTCTCTACCTCATTTCTTCCTTCCAAATTTTGAGCACCTAATTCATATTCAGAATCCTAGCTGCAAGGGAGTCTAAGCAATAAGGGTTTCATATTCTAGTCTTTGCAGTTAAAAAAGGACGAGGTAGGGATGCATCCTGGGTGCCGCTCAGCCGTACCGGCCATTCTAACTGCCTATTGAAGTTCTCAGTTCATTTCTCCTGTCCTCTCTTCAGTAAGTGGGCTCTACTGTAAACCTTAGATTTCTTCTAACCAGTTGGTCTCAGCCACATTCCTTTACCTCCGAGCACCCACCTTGAGTGTGACTGCAAATGATGAAAGAGCCTATGTGACGTGAGCTCCCGTGAAAAGAATAATGGGGATATCTGTGAATGCGAAGAAGACAGAAACAAAGATGGAAGATTGCAAACTGATATCCTAGACCAATGTGTTTTCTCTGTGGTTTTATTCTAGAATGTGAAGATAATATTTAACTCGCTAATAAACACTGAAACATGACAAATAAAACTCCAGGATAATTAATCCCAACAGTAGTGGTGGCTAAAAAGAAAGAAACAAACAAAAAGCCTATCAAATATCAAAGATATCTTACGGAAACATAATTGAAAACACATGGCTAAAAAGTGCTATCAACACCAAGAAACATCTTTTTATATACAATGCACTGCATCTTAAGTTAACCAGCAAGAGGGATCAGACAGGCTGCAAACAGAGCACTGACACTACTACAATACCTGGGAGAGTGTGCGACCAAAGAACACAGAGGAGAATTCTACATACTTCTAAAAAACTGAGGCCAGGCTTCCTGCCTCAGAAAGCAGAAGGCACTGTGCTTTGAAGACACACACCTTGTCCCAAGCCTGTTTGTGAAGCACAGGTCCTCGGTGTATCTGATTCACACTGTTACCTTTGTACTTGAGAGCTTCCCCC
The DNA here is from genome assembly GCF_006229205.1 of Suricata suricatta. Taxonomy (NCBI): domain Eukaryota; kingdom Metazoa; phylum Chordata; class Mammalia; order Carnivora; family Herpestidae; genus Suricata; species Suricata suricatta. Next base: position 25,480,132 of record NC_043707.1, read on the forward strand.
CACCACCCGCAGCTCTAAGACAGTTCAGAGTCTTACACCAACAGATTAATCTGAACAAAAACATCAGAATTTATGTGAACTGATAGGTGTGAGTAGCAAGTGATATGAACCAGAAAGAACTACAAAGATGATGTCCTATGGGAAGTGACCAACTAATCAAACACAATCATTCTAAAGATGAGGAAAGCAAAGCTCACAGTGATTGTCTTAGTGTGGGCTTCCTCACAAGCAGGCCCTGAGTCAAGTGTAAGAAGTTTATTTGGGAACTAAAGTGAACAGCAGCAGAGGGATGAAAGAGTAAGAAAAGGACAGGAGGAAGGGAATAAAGGTGTATAACCAAGCCAACGACCACCGTGGGATACTAGAAGTTAATGCCATGGGACAACCCTGGAAACAGAGTTCTCCCACTTACAGGGCAAGAGGTCTACAGTATTTAGACAACAATTCTCATTAGCTGTGCTTGAGGGGTGCTCAGGTTGGAATCAGTTCCCTCTCACTTCTTGCTTACCCTCTGGGCAAAGGAGAATTCAATGACTACAGGAAGGCCCACCAATAAATGAATACAGGGGCTGGCAGTTGGAAACAGGGCCAATACAGTAAATTGGAAGGGCGAGGGGGTGTGGGTGGGGCACAGAGACATCTGCTAGGGTTGAGTTATTTAAAATTAAACATTAACCAAGGAGTAATAGGGCTGAGTGAGACCTCAAGTCAGTCTTACACACTTCAGGATCCATATCTCCTTCCAACACTCTGCTCAGCTTGCACGTGAGATGAAGTATGCATACACTAGAAGTTTGGAACTAGATGGAGAATACCCACAATCTGAGGTATGGGGAGCACTCTGATCAGTTGCAATGACCTAGGAACAGAGTTTAAAATGTCATGAATGAAAAAACGCATAAAGATCTTCCCAGGATACAACAACTCTAACATTAAAGGACAGAAGTGCCACAGACAACTGAACTAGAATATGGGGGTTCTGAAATTATTTGCTTTTTAATCTGTCAAATTCTCTATGGACCACCCTGCAAGTTGCTATGTTTAGCTCTCGGCAGATGACAATCAAAAGACAGAAGGAAAAGTCTATGCTTTCAGCCAAGTTCTCCTTTTCAACTATAGCAGACCATATCCTGTATAAAAGAATTTTAATGCCACCAGCAGATTTTATGAGCTTCTGACCTCTAACACTGAGGCTCAGATAGCAATAATGAGATAGGTACAAAAAGGATTTTATCAGCTTCAACACGAAAAATTACCACCATCTATACAACTGCTCAAGCCAGAAACCCAGGTGTCATCCTTGATGCTTCCCTTTCCCGCAAGTTCTACTGATCACATGTCCTGTGCACATCATCTCCAAAGAACTCTCAAATTAATCCACTTCTTACTATCTCCATAGCCACCATTTCTCACCTGCATGGACTCTTGCAGAGCCTCCAATTCCAATATGGTCTCTCCAACCACTCTGCCAAACATTTTTCAAAACACACAGTGATGTTTTTCCAAATACAAACGGTCTGTTTGAGTCAATGACTGCCTAAAATCCTTCACTTCTTATTGTCCTTACAATAGAATCTGATGGTCCCATTTGGTGTTATGCAACTTAACCCTCATGCTATTCGGCTCTTTGCCTTCTCCAGGACGCAAACGACTCCTTTCTACAGATGTAGGGACTTCACATACGACGTCCCTCCATGTCCCTCTCTTCATCTTGCTAAATGCTAGCAATGTTTCACATCTCAGATTAAACAATATTGCCTTGAGAGGGAGCTTTCCAAACATCCAGACAAGATGGAATATTTCAGTTACTCTCTCTCAGATATCCCTGAACCTCTCACAAAACTCGGGTAGCTAATATTTATAAAATGACCACGTTCCCATGCTAGAATGTCATCTCCACAAGGGAAGAGACAGACCATAATGGTTTGGGGCATCATCAATATCCCCAGCACCTACAAAACCTAACACATACAACATGCCCAATCCACTGCTGACTCACTGGCCAGTATTCAGCAGAATATGATCAAGGGTACCTCTTTTAGCTGATTCCACAGATAGTGGGCCAAGAACCAAAGTTACTACATGAGAACTTCTACATTAGATATAGTAGCAGGAACTTCAGTAACTAAGAGGGTTAAAGAAGATACAGGAGCAAACTGGAAAGTGAACAATTCCAGGGACTTGGACAACAACAACAGCGATACCAACAATACAGGCAGCCATCACTGAAAAGTGATCCATAAACTCTGGCATTTGTAGCCTTAGAAACTTCTGGGTAGTGCCTAAAGGTAATGGGATCTGTATCTTTAGAATTAAGACTAAGATTCAAAAGATAACCTGGAAGTAATCTGAATACCACACTAGAGCTCTCTCTCTCAAAAACTGTCCCATGGAGGAAAACACATAAAGCAGGAATTCTAGAAAGCCATCACTACTTGTATACGTTAATCCAAAGCTACAGATTCAACGTACTGGAGTGACCGTTCCAGAAACTTTCTGCAGAGCCATGTCCGGGAAAACCATGAATTTTCAAAAAGGTACCAGTGACATGCTACACATAATTTTTACACATTAGCGTAGTGCTGCTGCCAGGGAGTATGTATTATTCAAAGAGGGTGCACATTCAGTGATGGAAAAGGTGAGGGGAGACGCTGCCTTTAATTTTAATGTGCCTGGCATACTGGAAAAAAATTACTGGCATCTGTATGTGTGTGACCGAGAGTTTTGTGGAACATGTGTTGTATGCAGCACTGTTTATTATCAGTAAATGAAGCCAAAAGCTAAGTAGAAAATGAATGCGAAATTAAAAATTACATAAAATGGAGTGAAATGATTTAATTAACAGATTATAAGTGAAATGTTGCAGCGCAAGAATGAGCTTGGGAGAAAAGGCAAGGAAAAAAATGTGGAAGGGTGGAAACCTGTCTCTTCCTTTTATTTCCTCAGAGATGCTAATAAAGTCACGTGGTGGTTGCCAGTTTTTAACCACAGCCTCTGCGATAGTCAATAAACTTGCTTAATTAAGTTACCGGTGTGGAGCACAGAGTTCAAAACAAATTGCCTTCTGTTTGAAAGTACAAAAGGGAAGAGACAACAAAATACGGTGTAGTTTCTGGAAAAATCTAGCTCATTATTTCAGACTCTAGAAGTAATAATGAGATCCGATCCTCTTCTATGGGCCTCACACAAACCTTCCTGGAAGGGCAGCAGTTGTGTTTTGGAATGAAATGCTCTAAATATTTACTCACAACCAAGTGTCCAACACTGCAGCAGGCCCATTGGCACCCACCATCTCTTTCTCTGTACAATACTGCATGTATTATCATTAGGGGGACTCTCCGATGTGCTAAGGCTGTCCCAGAAGGACAAATCACAGAGCCAGAATTCACACTCAGACCTGTTGACTCTCAGTAAAGCCCAGCCTTTGTCTCCTCTACCATGCTGCCTCTTCCTACGAACCTTCAGAAAAGAAACTCCAAGTACCCAAAGAAAAAGGCTTCCCATTTTAAGAAATATCTCCTAAAGACTCACTGGCTCCACAGTGCATCAACAGTGTCTCCATCCCTAATGAAGGCAACGAAGTATTTTCCTAAACAAAATACAATGTGCATACATAAGTACTGTTCAAACTTGCAGTGCATTTACAACAGTCAACTTCTTATATTACTTTCACGTTAATCTACTTGTTCTTTATACGATCATATCTACTTATGGTTTTACACATGGATGATCCTATGAAAAGTGCCAAGTTAGAGGCATTTGGTTAACACAGCTGAAATTAACAAAGAGCAAGATGGAAAGGAAACAGACATAAAATCACGGAATTACAAGAACAAAAATGACTTGAAGACACTTTCTCTTCAGTATGCCTAAACAGACATTTTGCATGATATGGTGTTATGAGATCCAACCTACAGTTTCTCCCAAATTGGGATGAGAAAAGAGGAGAAGCAAATCAATGTTCTTTTTTTAAAGTGACTGATCCAGAGATTTTTACGCCAAAAATTGTGTTGCTTTTGTCTACCAGAATAGGAACTAAGAATTTCTGTAACAAAAAAACAAATGCTGGAGTTTTCCAATTCTTGAGGAATTTAATATGAGTGAGGAGAAATAAATCCAAGTGGTCCACGTTGCCATATGCTGTCTGAGGTAGGTAATACGGAAGTATGCTGATCAGTTCAGGAGCTTGGTCCCAGCCCCCTACTACGGGAGCAGAGGACAGGAAGAGAGTTCTGACAGAGGCCGAGTCCCAGCTCTGATCTGCAGACTTGCTGAGCAGAGACAGCCAGACAGCCCATTCCCCTCCCGGCACCAGAGGAAGAACACCACACGGCAGCAGGGAAACACACGGGTTCAAGCAGGGGGAAAATGATGGCATGTTTGGGTCTCCAAACTTAACATCCATTCATCCCCTTTTGTCAACAGTTCACCGGTGCTCAGGCCCTGCCACCACACAGCTGGCCTTAGGAAATTGGGCTTTCCCCTTCCACTGAGGGGCCAGGCCTGCACCACGCCTGAAGGCAGTAGCTCCCAGGCCTCACTTGTTACTGACAGTCTACTGTTCTCCAAAAAAGTCTACTCAGAGCGCTCTCTTTGTGATGCCCTCCATAGGGAGCTCACTTTAAAATAAAAAGGGGGTGGGGAGTGTGGGGCAAAGGTGCAGGAAGGGAAAAAAGAATAGAAAAAGGAAAGAAAGGAAGGAAAAACAAAGGGTTGAAAAGATACACTTTGTATAAGTCTGTCTATAGGGGAAATACATAGGATACTCTTCCATTAGTAATGCTGATTGGTCTGGCATGCCCGAGAGGAAATGGATCCTAAGCACAGTCCAGGTGAGACTGCCATTTTACATGAAGCACCAACTGTGAAATAGACACAAAAGACACATGATACTCTCTGAGGTCTCTGGCAGTCATAATATCCATCCTTGCCCGTTCATTTGACATTGACTTTCCCTGCTTCCCAATCTTTTTTTTTTCCTTTCTTACCCTGCCCCCAGTGCTCCAGCTTTCTGAGACTCACCAAGGGGGTGAAGAGATAACAAACCTCTCAAGCAGGGTTAGGCTTGGGAATAAATCCTATGTTTGTCAGGAAATGATGTATATGATAGGAGAATATAATGATGAGCTTATAAGGATATGAACTTGGTTCTCAAGGAGCCCAACCAGAAGATTCTTAAAATGTTACTGTATGTGTTGAATGGACACTGGGTTTCCTGATTAGATCTTATCGTGGTTATTTCAAATGGTTTCTTTCTTTTACCACTTGCTACTCTTTGCCTCTGCCAGAGTGTTCAGATAAAGGAAAAAGACAAAAGACCCTCTCCACCCTGTCTTGGCTCCTTCTAGAAGTATTCTTTAGAGCCATGAATCCACAGGGGTTTTTGAATTTAGATAACTTTTATGGTCAAAGCTAAAAACCTTTGCTGGTAATGGGAAATGTCATATGGAATCCACTGGGTAGTCATAATTTCCATTTATAAATAGAAAATAGAAAGAGGGTGCCTTATCTGGGTGATTTAATACATGTCTCTGCTTATTACTGTTTTCAAAGTGCCTTTTGCACAAATCTGATTTCAACTGTGCAATAAAGATTCATTATCCTTTTACATAGCAGCTTTTGCATTTCTATGCAGGATCTAATTACGAAAATAGGAACTATTCTATAAACAGATGCTAATCGTGGAGGAAAAATGCTTTCATTTTAGAAAGAAGGTATTGCTAAAACTTTACTCAGAAAGCGCTGCATCTGCATGTGGAATAAAGGGATGGGGAGCGGGAGGGGTGACAGGGCTGCAGACTGTACTTTATTCTTGACAGAAGCCATGTGAGTGTCACCAGGGTAAAGGTCCCCAGTAAAAAAAACTCTAACATTGAGGTAACACACAGTAATTCTTACACCCCCAATCTATTTTTTGTTCCCATGAATTACTTAAAATAGGTCTTGTCCTCTATTTTCTTACATTTTTGTTTTCCTACAAAAAGGTCCATTGCTTTTATAATAGGGGGAGGGGAGGATTCCAATAAACAATAAAAGAAAAAAAGTCCTTCTACTTGGGGCAAGGAGTAAAGCATCTACCTCTGAGGAATAACTAGAAAACAATACTGAAATAGACTACAGATACCATTTGTAAGAGACACATCAAGTATTAGGTCAATTATTTTTGCTTCACTAACGGGTTACACTAAGGATCAACATAAAGGTATAATTTCTAATTAATGAACAACTATCTGTCCCAATTATATTCAACCTCCCCACAGCACAAACATGGCAGACCATTTCATACATCATTGCTTATGAAACATTTTTTTTCTTGGCTTCCGAGACCTGCTATGTGTCTTACATCACCAACGTTTCCTGCCCTACCTTCTTCACTGGGTCCTTCTCCTTACCAGCTTGCTGTGTATGGGCCTCTGTTCTGCGCTCTCTTGTTGATTTACATTCTCTTCGCAGGGGTCCTAGCTCGTCCCATGATTTTACACCCCATCTCTATGACGACTCCCAAATTTCTAGCTCCAGCCGAGACATCTCCCCAAATCTCCTACAATCTTTTTAACTGCCCAAGTGACATCTTCTCTTGACTGTCAATTATCATTTCTTTCACAACCTGTCAGAACAAAATTACTGATTCTCTGCTTTTACTCTACAAACTCATCCATCCCCCATACAACCTCTCCCTGCATCTATAAATGACATCAGTCATCTAGCTCCTCAAACTACAATCCTGGACATCACCCTTGACTCCTCGTTTCATCTTTGTGTCTCCTGTCCTGTCCACTGCATCTTAAGTCCCGTGCAATCTGAATCCTAAATAAAGCCTCAATGCAACCACTTAACATTTCACTGCTATTATCCTGTCTTAGGTTATCATTCTCTCTCTCTCTAACCCATGCAAGGTGATCTCTCAGTTTCCACACTGGTGAGCACACAGTGCATTTTCCACATACCAGAGTATCTTCTCACTCCCCAGGTAAAAACAATCTGAGGGCTTCCACTGCACCCAGAATTCAAGCCAAATTTCCACCCAGAGCCTTCAAACACTATGACGTAAGTCATCCTCCCGCCTACTTCCTCCACATGAGATCCAGACCCCCGCACACCAGCCTCTTTCTGTCCCTCAAACGCAACAAGCTTGTTAGTGTGTCAGGGCTCATGCTTCTGCTTAGAACACGTGTGCCACCTCCCACTATCCTTCATTTGCTCCTTAACTCAGATCTTCATCACCCATAATCTGCCTCACTGCCCCAGTTCATCCTCTCAAGAGGACCTCAAATATCCGTAATAATCATCTGCTTCTTCTTTATGTGTCTACTATCTGTCTTTACTGTAGACTCTAAGCTCCTTGAGGACAGGCCTTTCCTCTTGCTCAAACTATATTCCCAGGGCAAAGCACAATGCCTGGCTTGCAGTGGGTATTTCATAGAAATGCTTTTGCCAAATGACTGACTGAATTAACCTGAATTTGCTCATAACAACAAAACCACATACAATCACTCTAAAAAATCCTGGAAAGAATGCAATGTTAAAAAAAAAAAAAGAAAACCAACCAGCCTCCCATCCTTAGAGTATGACAATGCTCTAGTGTATCTTAGTTAATCAATTATCTAGTAGTTTAATGGAGTGATCAATGTGCATTTCCTGACTGGCTCCTTCAAGTGGCTGGTCACTGTGCCTAGTACAAATACTGTTAAAATGATAAACTGACGTCCAGTGTACTATATAAGTGAATAATGTTAAAGAGAGTTGTCTTAAGCCATGAAACAGTATTAATGACCACTCCTTAAGTACTTACTTATGTATTTTGGGATTTCATTTTAGGATTTCTTTAAGTAGGTGAAAGATGCATAACAAGAAAACAAGAGAACTGCAGATACAAATACACACATACTTTTGTTTTTTATTATAAAAGTGATATTAATAAATAATATATCCTAGGCAGTAGTGTTAAATTCTTCACATATATTAAACTAACTGAATTCTCAAATATTATTATGAGGCACAGTCCATTATTATTACACTTGAGACAATTTCGGTTTATAAAGATTAAGCATAATCATGGCCAAGGTTACACAACAAGTAAATGGTTAAGATATGGTGGTTTGATTCTAAAGCCCATATTCTTATCCTTGTATCTTAGATTATAGTAGAAGATAAACTCATTATCCTCTTATTCTTTATTAAGTATGAGTCACTTACAAATTTGCTAAAATATTAACAGATTCACTTTGTACAGAACTGCACACACTTATTCTTTCAAATAAATCTCGATTATTAGGTGGCACAGCACCCACACAAGCACGCCGTGCTGGCAGGCTCGGTGAGAAGGGCCGGGCACGTGTGCTGGTAGCACATGCAGCGGGACCCCATCCAGTCCAACACACAGATTTATTTATCTCGAAGACCGTGCTTTGGCCATTACCCTTTAGACAGTCCAAAGCAATCCTTGCTTCTCCACACCTATATAAGACATCTGGCCCTTAGTAAACTATTAATGATAGAATGCAATGCAATAAACCTTAGTTGGAAGATCTTAAAAGAACAAAGCCTTCACTAATGACATTTTAATGAGGAAATGCATAGGCTAATTACTGTAATCTTCCGCTGGTCTATAAAAAGCCTACACCCAAGTGATGTAAGTATCTGCTGACTCAGACTGCACTGAAAAGATTTTGTTTTATATTTTAAGTAATGGAGGGAAACAAAGGGAAAAAATAGGAGGGGAAAGCTACCTCAATCCCAAACTACAGAATACGATCCAAGGAGAAGAGGATTAACAGGGAGCACTCAGACTCAGAGCAAGATAAATGTTTTTTCAATGGGGATTTACTCAAGTCCCAAACTGACTGTTCAGTAGTGCATAAATCTGGCACAATTCACATGGCAGATGAAACAGACTGAGCAACATCAACGCCACACGATGGTACTACATTTTGAGGTAAGGAACAGTTTAGGCCTGGAAAAGAGGCAGGCCTGCCAGCATCCTGTATTTCTATCATTTATGTACATTCACATACATGATGTCATTTTACTGTGGATGACAGGTAGGACACTGGCTAATAAGCATTAGAGGAAGCTAGAAATACCCCAGGTTACTTACTCAGGAAAGCGGAGAGGTCATCATGGGAAGCAGTCAGTGACCTTAGGATTTTAAACCAGTTTTTTCTTGTTAGGATTTCATTCATATCCTTTCTCTTAATTCCTAGTTGTCTTTTGTATAGAAAAAAACAGAGACAACAATGAAATAACAATGAAATGGTAGGGAAAAAAGAGAGATTGATAGGTATACATCTCCATATCTCTGTGTCTCTAATATCTCTCTCTTCTACACCTGCCCTGGCCCTTTCCTGCTTTGACTTGTCACCATACATACTAGAAAGTCTCCATCTACAAGGTGAAAAGTATTTTAGGAAATCATATAAGAATGTGGTCATGAAAAACCAGACTGAACATGAGCTGATGTACATAATGGGTGGAAAATACCATGGACAGAGGAGTTAGGAGAAGAGCTCTAATGTCAATTAATTAGCCATATGTCCTACAGCAAGTCACTTAACCTCACAGATCCCAGTTTTCTCCTCTGCAAATTAGGAGCTCGGAACAGATGGCTTTTAGAGCTCATTGTTCTGAACCTAGTGTTTTAAACTTCTATGAATCTAGCACACATCCAGTTCAAGATTGGTCTTATTCTTTAAGGCCTACCTCTTCCAAGAAGTCTTCCCTGATAAAGGAATTAATATTTCTCTCCTTTCCCCCTTATCCTATTGTATCTATACCCCTCTGGAGCAGTCAAGAGTACTGGTCAGAGACCAATTATTAGCTGTGTGACCTTAGGTAAATAAATTAAACTATCTGACCCTCAGTTTCCTAAAATAAACAAATGGAGGGGCGCCTGGGTGGCTCAGTCAGTTAAGTGTCTGACTTCGGCTCAGGTCATGATCTCACGGTTCGTGAGTCCGAGTCCCACGTCGGGGTCTGTGCTGTCAGCTCCAAGCCTGGGGCCTGTCTTCAGAATTTGTATCTTCCTCTCTTTGTGCCCCTACCCCACTCATGCTCTGTCTCTCAAAAAGTGAATAAATAAATAGAGATAATAATAATACCTATACTTCATGGCATTATTAAGAGAACTAAATGAAGTAATGTATGCAGAGTGATCAGAATAGTGCTGATCACATTGGTTCTGAGTGAACATAAGGAACGGTGGTTGTAGTGTTATCTGTTGAATTCACTCAGCCTCAGATATGCTGCTATATTCCCCAATGTCTCTATATCACATCTCTTACTGACCTTTTATGATTTACAAAGCTTCAAAGAAGGTTACTTTTATGACCCACCAACTCAAAATCTTATGAGCTAGGAAAACATGGATCATCAAAAGGATTTTAGTTCGAGGGCATTCATTTCTGCGTATGCCTATCTCGCTCACCAAAGCATGAGCCCCTAAACAGGAATGAATGGTAACTTACGCATCTCTTTCCCTCCCACTTGGCACCCAGATGATGTCTCAACAAATTTGCTGAATGGGAATGCAGAGGGTGCACACCAGAAGTTACCTGGTTTTACCATGACATGCTGGTTGTAGACATCTAAACACTGAAAAACTAGACTCTGCTGCTTCCATAATATTCTGAATCATTCTGCCAATGTTCAACAAACACTCATTGAGTCTCTACTATGTGCTAGCCCCGCACTAGACCAGGGCACTCCAGGGCACAGCACGCTGACACTATACCTGACCTCACAGAGTTTACAGGTTAGCAGTGACAACACACACTGTGTCACTACAAAGACAATTGATCATAAACACGATCAGTGTCACAAAGGAAACCTGGAGCTTGATGTGATAAAAGAAAAGGCAAAAAAGCAGAAGACAACGCTGATATGTATGAGGTTAACCTAACAGTGAATTCTGTGGTGAAACCCAGTGACAGGCACAGACATCAAAATAAAATAATCTGCTTTATTTGCTACATACAACATTAAAATTAAAAATTTAAAGTCTTAGTCTGGATTTCTGTTAAGTTTGGAATATCTAAAATAATAACTGAACCCACAGGAGGCAGAATACAGAAACACAATTACTATAATACATATGTGGATGTTTCATTCACCAAGACCATGAGAATAATATTTAATCTCTAGAATAGGAGATCTCATACATCAGTTCAACATTTATTGGTTACCAGGTGCCTATGATAGGCCCTGGGGATAAACTGATAAATAGAAGGCTCTTGCCTTTCAGGAGTGTGCACTGCAGTGGGGGGGAGCCAATTAACCAACAGGAATCCTAATCGAACTAAAACCGTCACATTTAGCTTTTCTTAACTATCTACAAATCTGTTCTACTATCTAGTACCTTTCCTGGGCCACAGACACCCTCTTCCATCTGAGGAACCACATGTACACACACAGACACAGATACTTCCTCTGTCTCTGTCTCTGTGTCTCTCTTGGCCAATGGTGAATAATGGAAAAATGAATTATTATGCCCCAAAACTGGCTTTGTTACCTGATCCATTTTCTTTCATGGAATTTTAAAGAAAATGAGCTCCTGCAGGGAATAGACCGTGTCTCTCCATCTCTGCGGCTCCACTAAAAACAGCTAGGCAAGCAAACTAGCGTTAACAACGTGGGAACACAGAAGTGAGGCCTCTGGGGTAAGACACTGAACATAAACTTCCCCTAAAGACATCCAAAAATATACATTAATAATTCTGAGAATACGAACCAAGGATAAAACACTTCTGTGTGTACAAACTGCAATATATTCTTCTTTGGGTTCTGGGGTGCCACACCATCTAGCATCCATTAGGATACATTGTTATAAAAATTAAAAAAAAAGAAAAATCATTGGCAAGATGTAAAACGTCTGTATATTTGTGTACACACATATGCACATGTATCAAAGAAGTGCTATGCAGTGACTCGGAAGTAGAAAGAATGTGTGTGTATGTGTGTGTGTGAGTGTGCGCATGTGCACATGAGCATGAAGCAGAATTTCAGCAATTATTTTGTCCAGATCCCTCATTTTTCTGAGAAAACTGATGCTGCAAGAGGTTTATTTGTTGCTCACGAGCTAATAGCAAACAGGCAGCAGAGGTGGAAACAGGCAGAGCTTTCCCACGTAGAATCAATGTGCATAGTGGTCCATGTGTGTGCGTACACACACACACACACAAACACATACAAAGAGTCTGGCACACGAGAAAGTAGTTAATGAGCAGTAGTAATGTGATGCATTCAATTTATTCTTGATATCAGCCATAACTATTATTGTACATGCTGAATACAAAGAAGACAGCCTCTTAAACCTTTTTCCTAAGACTACAACAACAATGATCTGAGCTTTGGACCTGTTGTTACTGTACCATTTCTGACCTCAAAAGATACATAGGCAGGTGAAAGTTCACAGGACCTGAACTACTGAGCCTGCTCTCGATGAACGCCCACAAAAAGTTTGCCTATTTGTGTGTGTCTTGATGGGAAAAGGCAGTCCACTTCTATTTGCTGATTTGAACTTACTCCTTTAAAATGAAAATAAATACATGAGCATGATGTTTTATTTAAGAACCAAATTCCAGACACATCAATGCATTAATACATGTCCCTATAGATGCTGCCATTACTGATCAAATCTGAATTATTTTCAGCCAGCTGCTGTAACCAGATATCTAGATGCCTAGAGAATAACATAGCATGAGGTGGTTCCGAGGTGACATACTCTGAATCCTGCCCGTGCCACATGAAATTTAATTATAGCCATTGTTTTTATTATTCAAAATATATTGACAGTCCATCTACTCAGTAAGAAATTCCCCCCTAGTTTATTCAGTACAGCATTTATGCTAAGAGAACGGAGGCGGAGGCAGGGAGGGGAGCTCCCTCCTCCACCCCCACAAGGAGCCGGGAGGCCGCGGAAGCCCAGCTGATTTCCCCAGCCCAATTATTTCATTGTGCTCGCTCCTCCTCAACAGCACTCCTTACCTAGGGACACAGTCTGCCTAAACACCACACACTTAATGGAGTCCCCGAAGCTGTCTCAATTTCATCGCTTCTAACTAATAGGCTGTGATACTTTTTCCCCAAACAGATCAAGCTCTTCTCTCACTGCACATCCTCCTCCTACAGAAAAGAAAAGGGTGGGGGGACCCCTCGGATGAAAGAGAGCACTGGCTCCCGCTGTTGCACCTTCATTATTGCCTAATACCGCCTTTCTTCGGGGCACAACAACCTCACTTAATTCAATCTAGGAGCTTCTTTTTCCAGATAATGACAATAATAGGTGTTTCCTTATTACTGTTAGTAGTAACACTGAACAGCAGGAACCTACCCGCTTTGCAGTAGTTAATAGGCAGACAAGCCAAGGTTTGCTTTCCTTGAAAGACCTCTAAAATTGATTGCCCAGAGAATATTTTAGGATTGAGAGAGAAAATAAGGAGGGAAGAGAAAAATGCAGCTTTCCTGAAACTCATAAGGTCTTTGGGATATATTTCCAAAGAAAATTTCAAAATTCTCCCATTTTCGTCCACCATTCATGAGTAGATTGAGTGCTAGTATTAAAAGGGTCATTCCATTTCTGACTTGTACTGAGGTCTTTAAAAGCAGTCTGATTTCCAGAGGTAGGCATCACTGTCTCAAAGGCCTCACCTTATCTGCCAAGGAGAGAGAGAATTTATGTTTTCCTTAATCCTTACCACTTATGTTAATAACTGCATCTTACTGAAACGTCCCCATTCAATAATATAAGCATTTTGGGGAAGGACTTTTGAAAAAGAGTCTCCAAAACTTTATTTAAGACTAATTTCTTTGCAAACGCTGCACATACTTTAAGATAGCATTCCTGCCATCTTCCAGGGTCACACCCAGGAGAAGATTTCAGGAAAAACTACTAAGAAATCTAGTTCCAAAGGCAGGCCAAAGAATTACTATAGCTATTTCCCGAAATGTGACACTTCCTAGTCCCCCAGGGAAAATTTCTATGAGGCCAGAGATAAGGCCTCTTTCATCATGTGGGCAAGAACAGAAGTGGTTAATTCAAATATCTCTTATACTGTGCTAGAACTCAGCAGCCTTCTTAAAGCAAGATACAGCGGTAACATTTAATTACATGTGACATTTAGCTTTGGGTTCCATAAGCCATCCTAAATTACCTTCTGGGTCAAAATAGAGCTGGATCTTCCCACTGAAGACAGCTACTATTATCTTCAAAGTTAACATCCTAGACTGGCTTGGGGTAGAAGAGATAGCAAACATGTAGTAATAGACTCTAGAAAGCATCACTGCAGTACCTCACCCTGCACTGTGGCCCCTGCCCAGGAGGGCATCATGACTGTGACCATCCTGTGTCATCCTGTGTTCAGTATTTCCTTGACAAGCATGTGGGTCATGGTTAGTCCGGAAGGTACGTAAAGTGGACTGTACAGAAACCAACGGAGGTAGTCTTCTGGTCAAGCTGTGTACTCTGTTTACATTCACCAAGTTACAAACTTATCCTGACACTTTCTAGGTTCAACAGATGTTGTCATCATTTTATAAAGTGTAACGACAGATTTGGGTAAATCAAAAGAGAAGAAAGTGCTTTGAATATTAAACATAGATATGAGGAAGCCTAGAACTAACTGAATTCATTATGTTCAACCATATTCTTCACAGAGAAGAAAGAAATCACAAGAATACACAGGAAAATAATGAAAGATTATTAAAGTGAATTCTAGGTTGGATCTGAGATTTAAATAAGCCAGACAGTAGGTGATATGAATCCGTGCACTTTCTTCCCCAGAGGCAAACCCATCTGAAACCGTCAGTGGCTAACACGAGCCTACTTTATCATGTTAGAAAATTATGTTGGGTGAGTTTAACCTGAATAGTGCCCTCTATAGGGATTAATTTTTTTTTTTTTGAATCTTCTTCCCTGTGGTTGGCATTTTCATCTTGTTGCAAAAGCCAATGATCTTTCTAAAAGGTTCTTCATTCAGGCTCTGAAATCAGATGGCTGGCCCTTAATTCTCAGTTCTGTTTATGAGCTACATGACCTCTCTGAACTCAAATTTGATACCATCCAATGAGGATACAACTTAGAAGGCAGTGGTGTGGTGGCGCACATGGGGTACCTGGGTGGCTCAGTCAGTTGAGCATCCAACTTTGGCTCAAGTATTGATCTCATGGCTTGTGAGTTCGAACTCCATGTCAGGCTTTGTGCTGACAGCTCAGAACCTGAAGCCTGCTTCAGATTCTGTGTCTCCCTCTCTCTTTACACCTCCCCTGCTTGCACTCTTTGTCTCTCAAAAATAAACAAACATTAAAAAGAAAAAAGGAAAGAAATATTAAAAACAATGCTGCATACAAAGTATTAGCACTGTGCCTGGCAAGGAGTAAGGACTCAGTAGTTGTTACTTTCTAGTAGTGTATATGTTCAAGATCTACATCTGTCTGCATTTTCACTTCACTGACTTATAATTATTGCTCGTTAGTGTCTTCAAAAGAAGTTCTTTCCCCTCATATCTGATAAGATGTGAACACAATTTTCAGATCATGTCAAGAAACCAAGAAAAGCTCAGGGTTCTGTAGGTTTCTGACTGTCAAGGCAGGCTGCCTTCAGACTTTAAAGACAACAGATTTGGCATTACAACACAGGTCTGATGTAGTCAGGCTTGGTCCACACAAACGTAGTGGGCTGCCATCTCTAACTATGACCATGAACTACAGAATCCCACTGAGTTGATGGCATTCTCCTCCTTTGGCCTTCTTCCTCTTGTCTCTGAGCTCAGCCTGGCTGTCTCAGATTGCCACCAATATCCACCTGATGGTAGCTCTGCTAGGGCTCAAGTCAGGCTTGCTTCGTGCCCGTGGGCTGTAACTCTCATGCTCACACAGAAGGAAGGTGGTGATGAATGCGAGCAGCCTCCCTTTAACACCCCGATCCCCACTTCGTGGCATTCTGATCCCTCAGTTAGAATTCCATCTGCCCACATTCCATGTGGAACATCCAGTCTCTGGAGGTAACGCCTTCGGAGTTTCTTCATGCCTTGGGCTTTCACGTTGCTGCAGCATGACGTGTTCAGACCAATAAGGATTCTGCCTTCTCTACACTGACAAGTGAGAAGCGAGAGTTTAAACATGCTAAAGGTAATTAGCACTAAGGCCTCATACAGTCTCAAGTTCATCCTAGTGGGCGCGACAAAGTGGCAGCTTTTATTCTACTCTCTCATTTAGTTCCTTGGCCACCTCTCAGCTTCTCACTTTCTACATCTGTGTTGAGTTAGGAGAGCTCTCCAATTAGCAAACTTCTATTAAATACAGACTTTGTTTGCTCAAGATATATCAGAAGTGACTTGAAAGGGATAGCATAAACCTTTCATTTCATTTGGCAAATTTACAGCAATGAACTAAAAATCAATATTCTATTTGTCAGAATTAGAAGGCCCATGCTGAATTTATGCATTCCCTAAGAAATTTTTATAAGACACAGGGATCTTTTTTTCCCTTTGATGGCAAAAGTCTAATCAATAAAAGAGATACTCATCCTAACAGAAAGACAGGAAGGAACACAGGACTTTTTTTTTTTTTAGCACCTGTTATAAACTCTGTGATAGGACATTGTCACCATGATTTCATTTCATCTTCCCAAGATTACTCTGAGGAAGGACTTACCAGGCTGATTTTTATAGTGGAAGTACAATTAAAGTTAAATGATTTGCCTAAAACCACACAGTTTAAGCAAGTGTTTTAAAAATCTAGGTGTGTAAGCAGAGTTTGGCCAGCTAAGGGATCTCGGGGTCACTGGCTGGTGCCCCATGCTGGGTGTACAGACACTTACAAACAAACAAACAAACTGGAAAAAATACAATCTAGGTGTATAAACCCCATTACCACTTCCTTAGTCTGTTTTTATATGAAAAGATTGCCTATTTAATATTAAATTAGCATGATTAAAATGGTTACAGATTATCTTTTCTTTACATGGAGCCAAGAACATGTGCAGCCTAAAAATCTGAATGAATCTGTTAATTATCTTGTGAGTGAACTAGGAATCATGAAAACAGTGACAGAATAAGCCACTCCGTACAGTGCATGACGATGAAATAAGACGCAAGCCCAAACCTGGGCTTGTGTTACCAGCTTTCGCATCACTAGGAAGGCAGTGGATCACATTATGGAAGCATCACATATAATGTGACACATCCCCGCACTACCAGAAAGTACAGTATCTGATATCCAATTCAATAAGGCTTCAACAATATATTGTACTTAAACCTAATGCTTGAGGAATATGCTATGTTGATGCTTCTGGAAAGAACAGACCATCTAATCTCAAGGGTATGTATTACTTTACAGATTTTACAGTACTTCAGCAGAAAATACAATACACTGAACAAAGTGCGAAATGGTTAACTACAGTGGAATGAAAAGGCTCTGGTCAAAAAGCTCGAGTTCCTCCTTCTGAGCTAAATTAAAAGCAATGAAATTACATAAGAGTGTGCATCCTGTTAATCCTAGAGTAAATGCCTACTCTTTTAGAAGTGTTAAAAAGGCTATATTGGGTTAAAGAGAATTCAAACATAAGTAAAAGGAAAAGTAACACAATTGGCAACCCAGGGCTCCACAAGATGCCCGTTACCACAGTAATCACCTCCAACGAGATTTAGGGACCTATCACTCCATGACAATACATTGTCTAATGAGAGCTAATCCTGTAACTGGAAAAGGGTAACTAGAAGTCATCTCAGCCTAGCCTGTGAGATCAACACCCCTACTGTCAGAATTTGGTTCAGTAAAAAATGCAGCAGTGAGGAAATTTGTGAAATGATCGCTGAGTAAGCAATAGACAATTATGGAATTTAAAACAGCTGCTAGGAGATGAGATGAGCCAATTGGCAGGGAAAAGATGGTTTTAATACTAATGATCACATTTAAAAGAAAACAAGAGTACCCCCTTTACTCCTTAATGTACAGTATTTTTCATTCCATTCAAATGTCCACCTTGGCAGAAGAAAACCTACAATGCATTACCTAGCAAAGTTTTTAACTTGATTAAATACCAGTCAACACTTATTACCTATTTTTGGCTAAAGCTTCAGGTCTGGTAGAAAGTGCAAAGGGAAATGATAGCAAGAAAAGGGTGCCAAGCTGGAAAAGCAATATCCCTTCTCGTGGTGGTTTTTATTAGGAGCACAATAAACATTTTGCTCTATAGTCTCCTGTGCTCAGAAGTGATCTAGATATTACAATGTAAACATTCTGAAGGATATTAAGCATCATGCGCAATTCAGCTATTATTCATCCTTGACAATGGCGCACCTCAAACAACATTTGGCACTGGATTGGGACCAAGGAACGCCTTTATGCTGACACGCACTTTTCTACAGTAGGGGCTTCGCCAGACGAGTAACGAGTGGACAGCAGCACACTCACTATGGCGGGGGGATCAGCACCTTCAGAAGTTCAAGCTGACAGCTGAGGTGACCTACCTGTCAGGATTCTTCTCCCTCTCTCAATACCAAGAAACAAATAAAAGGAGCTCTGAGGGTGTTCAAGAGAGAGGTGGAGCACCTATTAAGTGCCAGGAACCCTGCATACATCATCTTGTTTATTATCTCAACAGCCGTGTCTGTACCTGAAAGGTGGATACAAAAGATGCTGTGTTTGTACCCACCTTTCAGGTACAGACACTGACATCGAAGCAGACAGAACAACCTTCCACAAGATATACTGATTATCCCCTAACTGGTATCATGGGCATTAACCTGGCTTCAAAGCTTATGTACACAGGAATCTGTCTTTCATCAGGAAATTGGCAATCAAGTATTTCCTGGGCAAAATTCAGTGCCCCAGTTGGGAATCTAGCTGATACACAGAAAAAAATAGAGGAAAGAAAAGAAAAGGAAGAAAAAAGAAATGAAGATAAAAGAAAAGAACAGAAAAGAAAAGAAATCCTCTTCTGGGATTTCCTGTCCTCTTTCTCAAATTCCATATTCATCAAGTCTCGGCCAAAGGATGTCCCTTTTTGGTTTTCGATTCACATCATTTTGCTTCATTATCATCTAATTAGAATTGGTAGGGTCATTTACAGGCACACTCTCCTGAGAAATGAGGTGTGGGACTGTGCAGGCAACGTGCCTTCTGCAGCACTGACATCATCTTTGGAACGTACAGCTCATGGTCCTCCTCACATCAGTCACTCTGGATAATCACTGATGCTGAGTAAACCTGGCAGTTCCTGCTTCAATTCCTAAGTTTTTTTGGAAATTTCTGGCTCACTCAAAATTTCCTATAGGTGCCTTTCTTTCCCTACCGATAAAGAGAAATGTATCTCTAGACTTTTAGACACTGAGTTTATAAAGGAAAAAGAACATCCATTTATGTCCACAACCTAGCAAACGGTGGCATCCCAGCAACCCAGCAACAGAACGCACAGCTCACATTTAAATAATGTGGAGAGTTGGCCTCCTACAAAGCTCTTGAGAAAGTTCTACAGAAGATGTACTGCTGAGCTTTTATCATTCTTCATACTCATGGCACAGTCACCAAGCACAACAGTTCTTTTTGTCCAAGCCCACCCCTGAAAGGCAGCTGACTTCTGATGGACTTAGAGGTTACCCAACTAATTCGCACTCTCCTGACGGAGATGGTCCCTGGCTTTGTTCCTCAGCCTATGTCTTCCTTTAATCTCTTTCTACAAATCCTCCCGCACCAGGGAGATGGTGTCCACACTTACGTTCTCCCCGTCTCAGAGCACTATCAACCTCAGCAGGCCCTGGGCGTCTCCCAGAGCACTGGTCCTCTTCTCCCTCCTCAGACCTTCTCTAACATACTTGGCCTTTCAAACCTGGCTCTGATTAAGCAGCAGTTGTGGATTCATAAAATCCTCCTCTCAATAAAACAAAGGTGTGCGTGTTTCACTCCTCTCCATTTAGAAGCACTTAGCAAGGGCCTGGCACGTAATAGCACTCAATAATTGTCAGTGCATCACCATTACTAATGAATGATGGGATAAGGAAGCAAATGCAACATTTATCACCTGTTAACTAATGTGGGTTTTTTTTAATATGATGTGTTTTTCAAAAACCTGGATTTTATCAAGTGAATTATTACAAGTGCAAGGTTTTAGATCCCATCCCTTTACTAGATAAACAGGAAAGTCATTCTGGCAGGAGTAATGACGAGCCAACAGTGCTGATCTGCATTAATATCACAAAGATATCTCCAGTTACCTGGCACAAGGACTAGCAAGTGCTTTTTTTAAAATGTGATTTCAAAACAAGGCCAGTTGAGCATGTCTGCAGATCTATATTCTTCTTCTTCCTCTCATTACTGTACATGTTGATTCTCAGATGTCTGATATCAACAGAAGACTGCTTTGAAATTTAGGCAGTCTAAGAATCCATTAACTTTAATAAGTGCAGATGATTTTAATGTCAGAATTAGTAGTAGCTGTGACAGATCTTCCCTCATGGAAAATCAAGGCAGAAATGACTGCTTTACCATAGTCTCATTTTTCACAAGCTCATTTTTCATTAATCAAAACGGAAAGACTTGGCCAAATGAATATTTAAGCATAATCCAGTCTATATGCACCCAAAAGGCAAGTCTTAGGAAAAAAGATTCATGTAAACATCTCAATCAGAAACTAAAATAAAAGATTTTTAATAATTATCTTAATTTTTTTCCATAGTCTGCATGATCTGATACATATATGTATACATGTCTTTTTTTTAAATTTTTAAATGTTTATTTATTATTGAGACAGAGAGAAACAGAACATGAGAGGGGGAGAGACAGAGAGAGAGGGACACACAGAATCTGAAGCAGGCTCCAGGCTCTGAGCTGTCAGCACAGAGCCCGACGTGCGGCTTGAACCCACAAACTGTGACATCATGACCTGAGCTGAAGTCAGTTGCTTAACTGACTGAGCCACCCAGGCGTCCCTATACATGTCTTAAATCAAGTATAAAGTGATCATTGTTTCCTTAATGTTATCCTAAACATGACTATAGACAATAAACACTATTCTTTTTCTTTTATTTTAGAGAGAACGTGTGAGCCAGGGAGAGGGGCAGAGGCTGTGAGAGAATTTTTTTGTTTTTATTTATTTGAGAGAGAGAGAGAGGATGCATGGGAGAGGGGCAGAGAGAGAGAGAGAGTAAGAGAGAGAGAGAGAGAGGGAGAAAGAATCCCAAGTAGGCTCCACATTGACAGCACAGAGCCCACTGCAGGGTTCAAACTCATGAACCACAAGATCATGACCTGAGCTGAAGTCAGATTCTTAATGAGTTGAGCCACCCACGTTTCCGAGAGAGAGAGAGAGAGACAGACAGACAGACAGACTATCTTAAGCAGACTGCACCCTCAGCACAGAACTGATGCGGGGCTCAATCCCACAATCTTGGGATCATGACCTGAGCTGACATCAAGAGTCAGATGCTCAGCCAAACAATGCAGGCGCTCAATGTGGAACTCAATCTCACAACCCTGCGAACATGACCTAAGCCAAAATCAAGAGTTGGACACTCAACCAATTGAGCCACCTAGGTGCCCCTGGAAATCCTCATTTTCTAAAACAATGTTTACCTATGGCTTTTATGTAAAATTTTAATACTTCATAAAACACTTTCTTCCCTTAATAAACTCTCCCACTGCCCCACTCTCAATACTGTTTCCACCAGCCAGCAGGGGCTAAGTACCCCTAGGCTGCTAGCAATCACCCATTCCAAGGATAATTTGAAACTCTTATCACGTAAGAATCAACCCTTGTGGTTCTTTGATTCCACATATGGAAAGACTTGAAGGTCCAAGCTACATAGGTTTGAGTCTGATGAATGGATCAAGAAGATGTGGTTTATCTATACAATGGAATACTACTTGGCAATGAGAAAGAACGAAATCCTGCCATTTGCAGCAACGTGAATGAAACTGAAAGGTATTATGCTTAGTGAAATAAAGTCAGTCAGAGAAGGACAGACATCATATATTTTCACCCATATGTGGATCTTGAGAAACTTAACAGAAGACCATGGGGAAAGGGAAGGGGAAAAATAGATCCAAACAGAGAGGAGGGAAGGAAACCATAAGAGACTCTTAAATACAGAGAACTGAAGGTGGACAAGGGGTGGGAGAGGGAAGATGGATGATGGGTACTGAGGAGGGCACTTGTTGAGATGAGCGCTCGGTGTTACACGGAAGCCAATTTGACAATAAATTGTATTAAAAAAAAAAAACTATAAATTACAAATGCTTCGGAAAAGCTCATCCAAATATGATCTCCAAAAGTAGAATGAAAAGAAATGTCTTCATGACTGATTTTCAACCCTAAATGGCCACACTTGATCCCTTCTTTTTGTCCAAGACAGAACTCAATAATCCATTTAGTCTTTAGATAATGTGATGTATGTCCTTCTGCTGTCACAAATAGTAAGAGAAGTGGCCTTGCACACCAGAAAAGACCTCAAAGGGGCTTGATTTTATTATGAATTACTGTCAGAAAACATAGTCTAATGTTGTCTGGGTCCAAACCCAAACTTTTGAGTTTTATAGTTTGAGTTATTTGCTGATAAGAAAGTATCAATGGTGTTGAAATGAATATCCACACAATACTTAGCATCAGTTCATGAAGGGTTTATTATGTGTCACCCTTTGCTAAAAAAAAAAAAAAAAAAAAAAAAGGATCCAGCAATGAATATGACTTCAGGAAGGAGGAGGAGACAGAGATGCATAAATAAGTAATACAAGGCATTAAACAGTTAAGTTTTCAAAAGCATCTAAGAGTCAAATTTGGTGGCAGACACATGGATCTCCCTTTCATGTATGAATTATAATTAAGATGAACAGTTCTAGAGTAAATATAGATTAGGACAAAATAAAGGCTTGGCAAAAAGGAAGTACCCCCCCCCCCAAATCTGTATAAACATCCAGCTCAGCCTCAAAAAGTGAATTCAGTATTGTAAGGAAAGGACTTTCCCTGGGTTCAGCTTCCTCAGAGGCATACTTCTAACTTCTGGAAGGCAAAGACACCAGGGTGTGTCTTGTCTCTGGCCACTACATCAATATGAGGGCATTTTTCCTTCTTTGGTACCAAATTTTGGATAAAATCTTAGAGGGCAAAAAAAAAAGCCCTAGACCTTAGAACAGGCAAAACCTTGTCTCATCAAGAAAAGAGTCTTCGCTTCATTTACCCATTCATCATTCAAATAAAATACATCATGACCATATGTAAATGAGGTTAGGCCTTGCCCTAAAACCTGGGAATGCTAGAACTTGACCAACTAGATCACAGACTCATGCGAAAGACACACACAATCCACAGAGGCTTAGCAGCCAGAGGGAAAAGGACCTAACACCTCAGTTCCAGAAAGCATGGAAGGCCACATCAAGAAATTCCCATTGCTTCCCTAGCTCTGCACAGGCTTTTCCTCCAGCCATGGCACCTGCCTTCTCTGGGGCTCAAGTCTGGGAATTGTATAGTATGTGGCTATTCTCATTTAAAAAGAGAGGCGTATAAGCAGCTGGATTTCTTCTTGCAGTCAGGCATGATAATTGTACTTATTTGAATATGCCCTCCAACAACAACAACAACAAAAGGTTTGTTTTTTTTTTAAATCAAAGAAAAGCTGCTGATGGAAGAGTTGATAAATCACCAGCAGACTGAAGTAACAGGAGAAAATGATAAGCTTCTTAAAAAAAAATCTGACTCCTCGGAACTTCCCTCTATCACTCACCCTCACTGGCCAAACTGGAATAGATATTTTTCCATCAAATACACCTACTGAGTTCTACGTTCTACTAAACTTCCTTAAATTTCAGTTCATTCAGGTGTTACAAATGGTACAGCTAGATTATAGGTGTGTTTGTGAAGCCTTCTTTGGTCCAAAACATTTTACCTGGGGAACCACTGGAAGAAAACTCCCCATACTCCACGGTTATTTAGTGAGAAAACTTCATGCAAACTTGGGGGGAGGTTGTGCAAGAGAGCAAGGTTTACAGCAGCAGATCCTGGCTCCCCGATACTGTTCTGTGGGATGTAACCTGCCACACCAAATCCTGAGAATGGTCTGACTGTAAGGAACACAAAAGATGGCGCCCACGAAATCAACTGAGAAAATGCTTAACTGAACTCAATACTTTTACAATATGCTCCTACAATAGTTAAGTTAAATACAGTATCAGTTAAATGGCACTTGATGCAAAGACACCACTCACACTTTGATTGTTTAGCATTAATACCACTGCTCTTTCCTGCTGAGGGAACGAAGGCACAGAAGCAGTGAAATTACAAGAATAAAATCTGATACTCCAAACCAGGCGTCCAGGTTCCATGAGAACAAAACTTCTGTTGAAACACACAAAACTGGTTTATGTGTGTATGTCCACTTTTTTAAAAAATCAAGTTTCAGGAGATAGAATTTGTTGGACCAGATTTGTTTGGATAATTCCTTCTATATATAATCCGTCCTGAACCTCTCCATATCATCATAACTGATCACACCCTTTACCACACGTTCTCCTCCTAACTCCGCGAGAGCCATCTGCCTGTTGGTTCTCGCCTGAAGCAGCTGGGAAATATATGAAGGGAAAACCTCACACACAGTCCCAAGGAAAGGAGATTAACAGACAGACTGTCACAGGGGTGACAAAATATCTTTTTTAAAAAAATTCTTTTTTGAGAAAGAGAGAGAGAGGAAGAGAGAGAGAGCGCGTGCGCGCAGGAGGAGGGCAGAGAGAGAATTCCAAGCAGGCTCTGGGCTGTCAGTGCTCAAACTCACAAACCATGAGCTCCTAACCTGAGCTGAAATCAAGAGTCGAATGCTTAACTGAGCCACCCAGGTGCCCCCAAAATATTTTTTTCTTTTTATCCTTCTACGTTCTCAGGTGGAGCCTGGGTGACAAAAGATAAATTTATAGGAAAACATACATATACATTCATTACAACGTTTTTCTACCACTCGTCTGAATTTTACAAAGGAAGGGACAAGAAGAAGATTCTACCTTCCTCTCTCAACAGAGCACCACAGCCAGAGAACCAGGAAATGGGGCCTGCTAAGAATTCCGGCCTTCTGCTGGCTTTCTGTCAACTGTCCTGGACCTCAACTACAGTGTCCCAGCCTTTTCACTGTCCCTGTGTGATTGTCAGAAACTGTAAGGGAGGAAAAGTATCTTTTCCTCTTGCCTACTAAATTCTCAGCTGGGGCTCCTGTACAAAAAACAACACAGATTAACAGGAGAAAAGCATACAAATCTATTTAACGTTTTAGGTGACATGCGGGCCTTCATAAACGAAAGTCCGAAGTGGTTAAACCTGGGCATTCATAAGCTCGGTTGGTTGAAGAGGGGGAAGTCATGGACACACGCAGTAGGACAAGGGTACGAGCTAAGTGTGGTAAACTGGGGAGATGCAGCAAGACCTAGTCATTCAGGTTCCCCTGGGAGTCCCCCCATTTTGAGGAAGAAGAAGGCTCCTTTCCTCCCATTACAGGAAGAGATCTGCATATAGGGGTCTGTGACCTGCTTCTGGGGAAGGTCAGGAAGTCCTTCTTGCTCTCACCACTCTCAAATTCCTTCAGCTTAAAGTGTTCAATATGCCAAGAAGGCATATTTTAGAGAAATATGTCTTGAACCCCATTATTTACCCACAAATCACATTCCAAGATGTCTGTAAAATTTCTAAATCACTCAAAGAACGTGAAACCTATTTATACAATGAAATCTGTTTTCCTGAAACCACCAGCGTGGTGCCTATAAATGGAACTATAGCAGACTTGAAAGAATTGAATGTATAGTTTGAGACTAGAAAAAGGATCCTGGCAGATGGGCAGCCATAATCTCAGAGATACAACCATTTGGCTGATCCTGCAAACCTGGAGAAAATGGTCACTTTATAAAGCACGCCCCAGAGACTCTCTGGAAGGCCCAAAGTCTCTACCACATCCACAAATAGTATCCTTTTACTGGGCCTTTATAAGGAATCTCCAAAAGTCTTATCAAAATGCAAATCATTTATCTTATAAAGGTCAGTCTTCAGCCTTTAGTATCCACTAACACCATCACAAAAATAAAACTACCGCATGTATTAACCACATTCTTGGTCAATCAGGGCATGTGGCCTACAATGAGGGGAAGGGTTAGTCTGGTAAGGAAATGGCCAGGTGGGGCAGGGGGAGTGTAAAGAGGAGTCCTGTTATGGTCGTGGCCAATATGGGAAGAGGGAGCCGTGGGGAGGGGGGGCAATGCAGAAAGAAAATAAAGAAAGAGAAAAAGGACAACTTTACCTGCTAAATTGCTTTGCCTACGACAAAACTCTGTCTCTAACCTCCTCCAGGGGGCTATTTCGAGTGAAATGGCCTGGGCCAGAGGTGCCATTTTCAGTTATTAAAGAAGCAAGTGGAGCTTCTGGCTCTGAGCAGCACTTGACCCGAAGGGTGATGGGCAGAAGGAAGAGGGAAGGGAATTAACCAGATCCCCCGTGGTTAGAGTCTGCACACAGCAGGGCTG
Organism: Suricata suricatta; assembly: GCF_006229205.1. Taxonomy (NCBI): domain Eukaryota; kingdom Metazoa; phylum Chordata; class Mammalia; order Carnivora; family Herpestidae; genus Suricata; species Suricata suricatta. The sequence continues at coordinate 25,506,610 of NC_043707.1, forward strand.
ATAACCACGGCCCTCTCAGCACGGCTTCCAAGGAACGGTTCTTTGATTGCAGAAGTTACCGCTGTCCAGGGCTGAGCTGCGGGGAAGGACTAAGGGCCAAAGCCATGAGAGGAGGGGCAGCCGGGAAAAGTCCAGGATAAGAAATATAATAATTAACACATTTGTCACCTGGTGGTGTAGAGCCATAAAGTAGTGATGATAAAATAGCAACAATGCTGGCATAATTACCCTCTTCCAACCAACTGCCAAAGGTCTGGTGATTAATCAGAGTCTCTCTAGACATTTCTCTACACAAGCCCAGCCTCCAATCCCAGTGTAAAATCCACAAGCCAGCTTCTGGGAGCAAGAAATAGGCAATTGACGTTAGGATTTTTTTCCTTCATCTGGAGAAACATGAATAAATCACACATCATCAAGTTTATCATTTTTCTCCTCTGAGAAATAAGAAATATTATAGATCATCTCCAGTACATCAGCTTCTTCACACTCCATTAGCATGAAGGAACTATTTTTGATATAATTTATCAAACCACTGGCCTCATTTCTCCCATTTCCTTCAAGATGGAGTCGCGGACACAGTGGACTCAAGCTTCCCTTATTCACAAGGGCCATGATCTGCCGACTGCTCGGGAAGCAGGGGAGCAGTTGACAGGTCAACCTGCACCACCACCCGAAAGGCAGAAAGGGCCGGCACGGGGCTGCTGGAAGGACGCTTTAGTCAGATCCCCCTGAGGTGACCCTGAGCAGAAGATTTTTCTTATACTTTGTCCCACTTTGAAGTGAAAATGGCCCTGCTAAGGATGGCTGCCGGGTTAGTAAGCTACAAGCATTTTTTGGGAGGCAGAATTATTTGAAAATTGCAATGAAGAATTAAAACATTTGCTACCCCCTCCTCCCACTGGCAGTGTTAAGCGATTTAACAGCAAGGATGAGAACCAAAGGATCCATTCAATTCAATTTAGTTATTATTATTTTAATTAATGAGGTCCTACTATGTTTGAAGCAATTACCATATGGTCCCTGCTCATAGGTAAGCAAACGTATACTGAACTCACTGTAATACAAAGTTAGAAGCAGACAAGGAGCATTGGGTGTACATTGATATGAAGGTTTTTCACAAGGATCCTGAAAACTGAGTAGAATGTCAATATCCTGGATTAAGCTCAAAACAGGGAAGAGCACTACAGGTGCAGGGATGTTGCTGGGAGGCATGGAAGGGACATGACGCAGGAAGGGAAGGGTGTATGGGCGAGGTGTGAACAGTACAAGGACTAAGGAAGTTCAGGTGAGGATGGTTCTTGAACAGCAAGGTGAGGAGTCTTAGCTTCATGACTAAGCAACAGACAGCCATTGAATAGTTGGGGCATAACAGTGGAGGTTAAACTGTGTTTAAGAAGTTAACTCTAATAGGGGCACCTGGGGTGCCTCGGTGACTCAGTCAGTTAAGCGTCTGACTTTGGCTTAGGTCATGATCTCACGGTTCAGGAGTTTGAGCCCCACATAGGGCTCTGTGCTGTTAGCATAGAGCAAAGAAGTTAATGCTAAAGAAAGTGTGAAAGATGAGCAGGAGAGGTGAGGGGAGCACTAGAGAGGCTGGCAAGAAGGCTCCTCCAACAGCCCATGAGTCCTCCCCTGTGCACAGGCTGGATGACAAGGCCCTCGGTTCAATGGTCTCTTATCAACCAGGTCAAGCACTTACAGAGCCTCGATACCGTTTGCCGAAATAACAAATGGGCACATGTGCAAGGATATAAGACTACCCAGAGCAGCATTATTTGGGGCAGCAAAAACAAGGAAACAATATAAATGTTCATAAATAGAATGGATAGGTGGGGGCACAGTCTAGAATATCACAATGTAGAAGAGCAAATTGGAACTGAATTAATCTCACAAACACAATGTTCCATTTTTTGAAGTTATACACATGCATATACAGTCACCTGCAATTTCTCAAAATATATACATGCTGCATAATATTTACTGATGTACAAATATGGAATATGTATAAAGAAACTCATAACATGAGCAACAAATTTAGGATTGTGGTTATTAGCTCTGTGCTCTGAGAGGAGAATATGATCCAAATCACAGGGAATGAGGGCTTCAGTTGTACTGGAAATGTTTTACTTATCAACCTGAGTGTTGGGTACATGAATGTTCATTACATTATTTTTCATACCTTCATTTAATAAAATAAAGCAAAAAAAAAAATCACCAACAGAGGAACCTTGTGGAGCTGGCCACATTTAAGGGCATGGTTGACAAGGCAATCGGTGGAGAAGATGGAGAAAGGCCAGTGAGGAAGGCGAGCGTCGGCCCGCTGACGTACCCCACACCCAGACAGTGGCAGGCACGTGCAGCTGGAGGGCTGCGAAGGCAGGCTGTGCGCTGCGGCTCGTACGCTTGGTTCACACTGGGCAGGAAGGCAGGAGAAGCCAAGGCACGTGAGAGAAACAGAGAGGAGGGACCAAGGGACTGGCGTAAGAGCAAAGAACGGGCAAGAAGAGCCAGCAAGAGGACCAGGTGACTGTGACTGTGTGAAAAACAAATGGAAGCCTGGATGGAAGACTGCCTTTGGAATAAATACGGAGAACATATTTATCATCAGCCTTCAGGAACAAAAAAAGTTTCTGTGTATGTGTTTTGTTTGAAGAAAATTCCAAAGCTGGCATCAAACCTTACTCTCCCACCTCTCCTTCTGAAAGACTGGATTGTGTGCTATCATTCTTCTTCAAATGGTAACGTATTTTCTTCCCCTTAAGGCTGAACTGGGACAGGATGGCATGCAGGTAAATCAAAGCAGAACAAGAACACACATCAATCTCTCCTATTTTTCTTCTTGCAGAGATGCAATAGGATAACTTATTTTTAAAAACCTTAAGTTTATTAGACTAGTATTTATTTTGGTTTCCCCAGAGGGTACAGTTATGCCTCAGAAGGTACTGCGGCTGAAAGACTTTCACAATAAACTATTTCTGTGCTTCCCACATGTACCAGGAGGCGCAAAGAAAGTCTTCTTTGTGAGGCGCTTTGCAGAGAGACGGCTCCTGCTCTTTTCTGTGAGCGACATCATTTGCTCTGGCATTGCAGCTGCTCTGACCACTACCCACGCTACAGAACTGCAGCCCGTGGGAGCTGCACAAAAGCATCCTGTCGAGCCTTCCGGCTAGATCTGGAAGAGTCTGAGAGTAGGAGATAACACACCACCCTGAAAGACTCTCCGTGCAGGACCAAAGCACTGATCCCAGCGGTTACGGTGAAGGTTAAACCACGGCTGGCGGCAAGCTGGGAAGCTTTGCTCTCAGGGCCCTATTAATTCCCTCTGGATCAGCCCATTTGTACTGAGCTTAGAGATCCACTTTCAGAAACTGGAGCCCTCATTCTGCTCAGTTTCTTCCTCCTGTTTCTGTTCCTGAGGAAATCCTGCTTTGCAGGTTGGGTTTATAGCCAGCTCATCGCTCTTCGCCAGAACTGTGAAAACGTGAGCTAGGGATGTTTAGAAAATGTCTGTCAAGTCATCATGTGATCAAAATAGCCTGTAAGAACCCAGGAAATAAGAAATAGGGTTGCGGGTCTTTCTCGTCTGCCAAGCTAGCAGGTGATACTGCCGGAGGTGTCCGGGAAAGTGGTGATGTGCAGGTATTAAAAACGCATGGGCAGAGAGGCACAATGTCACGTCTCTGGATAATCACGGCTCTTCCTGACAAACCCCCTTCTTGGTCCGCAGTAACCAAAAGTCATTGTTCAGAGCCTACGTAATGGCCTACTAAAATCAAGGAGGAATAGGAATGTATTTATTTGCACTCAAAGATGTGTCTGTGATAATATGAAACACACACAGACCTACAAAGCCATGCATTTTCTCCACCTGTACAGATTTAGCTAGGGACAACCAACCATTAGCCACCCAGAGTTTAGTTCCAATTCTCTCTAAGCCCTAAAGTGCCACAGGGAGATGGGAGACCTCATGTGATTGGCTTCCATTCTAAATGACTCCAGTGAAGCCAGTGGCATCCAGCTGAGCCAAAGGTGGAGCCAAGGTAAACAGAAAAGAAGACAAGCCAGGAAAATGCAACGGTGGGAAAGCTGAGTCCATTAAAACACAGTCATAAACAACTCTGAGCCACAGACTTCCCCGTGAGTCACAGAGGACCCGCCCACCTGAAGTCAAGGCCTCCAAAAGACATCCACAAGCCTTCATCATGCGACAGCGGAGACTCGTCAGGATTTTGTAGGTCCTGCTGAAAGTCCATTCTATATTTTTAGTGACAAACAGCCCTCTGAAAACTAGCTACTCTCCCACTGCATCAGGAAACAACTTTCCATTAAAATCCTTTTTGATCATACCAGGAAGTCCTAAATGATGTAAGTAATGGCAAAGGAAAATGAGACAACCTGCCTGCTGTGTCCTGGCAGGAGTGAAAATGGCGTTCACTCACAAAGAGATTTGCAGCTAGTACCCAGGCGGTGCTGCCATTCACATTCCTCCTAACACGTTCTCAGGATGCTGTACAAGGGCTAACAGCATGACAGAAATGCCCACCCTTCAGGGGGCTAAAGGACATAATATCAGGGGGTCTAAAACTCAAAGGAAAATTAGTCTCTCAAGAACAATAAATGAAAAGAATGATGTTAATTGTAGAAGATCAACCGACCAACCATAAACCACTAACAGGAAGAAGAACCCATGTGAAGTGACTTGGAAGAAACTCCAGAAAGAAAGGATGAGATTATTCTAACGCAGAACAAATAGCTTTAAATCAAAAAGAAAACACAAATCCTCACTAGGGGTTGGGGAGAGGGAATCCAGGACACTCACATCTCTTCTATGATACAAAAATGACCTTTCTTGGGGAGAGAGAGTTCCTTTTCTTAATGATGCCACACCTGAATCTGGGTCGTCAGGTTCACACCTCATCCCCCTTCAGTCATCACTAGCTACAGGATCTTGGTGAAAAGCACCACCTTTTCTGAGTCTTGATTTCTTCAACCTACCTGGTAGCATTGTTCTGAAACTAAATGAGGTAACATAAATCGAAGTACCAAATCAAATACCATGCAAGACCCAGAGCAGAAGTCAGGACGCCTGGATCTTCTCTTCCACAATCACCACAGACACATACCTCTGAGACACCGTGGTGCAGTGGCTATGAGCACTAGCTCCCGTATCAGGGTGATCAAATCCCGCCTCAGACAGCTACTTGCCTTCCAGGGACTTCTTAAATCTTTCTAGGCCGCCGTATCCTTACTGGAAACATAGAAGTAATAACCGTGCCTCTGGGATGGAGTGGTTGTGAAGAATAATGGGGTTATACCTGAAACATGCTTAGAACAGTATCTGGCAAACAGTCAAAGCTCAGTCACTGCTAGCCAGATCATGGTTATTATTACATAAAGAAACCTGAAAATTGAGCCTTTTGACAGAGGGAACACCTCATTTGAAATTTTGAAAAACTAGAGGCAAAGCATTTAATCAAGTCAGGCATTCTAAGCATGCCATGCCTCCTGTGAAGACATTGATGTAATAATACTATTTTGCAGTGGCACTGTACTTTTCACTTCTGTAAGTGTGGCTAGCATGCTTTTTATTTTCCTTCAAGGAAGAAAGAGGTAAAACATTGAGAAAGCAATGCATATAAGCAATTTGCGTATTAAGGAGCAACTTCGAAGGTATGCCAGAAAGTAGAGCAAATCCAGCCCAACTTCCCATAAGGGTCTCATTTTATATCCATTTCTTGGTGCAAAAAGAAAGGACTCCAACTTCATGGCCCGAAGGCTGTACAAGACAATCCATCATCAGAGAGGAATTTAGAGCATGCTCTCTAAGGCAAAAATACACAGAATACATTACAGACAGACTTTCAAGAGTATGTATATTGAAGTGAATGTCTTTTAAGAATGATCTGAATTTGGGGCATCAGAGTAGCTCAGTCAGTTAAGTGTCCAACTTCAGCTTAGGTCAGGATGTCATGGTTGTGGGATCAAGCCCTATGTCAGGTTCCGTACTGGGTGTGGAGCCTGCTTAAGATTCTCTCCCTTCCTCACTCTCTACCTCTCTCCTGCTTGTGCACTCGCTCACTCGATTTCTCTCTCTCTTTTCAAAAAAAAAAAAAAAAAGAATGATCTAAGTTTAAAATAACATTTCAGTCCAGTTAAAAGAGGTTTTGTTGTGTTCTTGATCAAGAGGGCAAAGTATTTTGAAATGGTATGTGAAAGCAACGAGGGTTAACTATTTCTGGAAGTTCAAATCCTGTAATAGCATTTCAATCACATAGGCATTGCCGAGAAAAAATAGTAATAGTGGTTTGGGCAGACAGAAATCATTGCCATTTCGCAAAAGAAGAAATTGAAACCAAACACCAGACCTGGACAATTTCTCGACTTAGTTGCTCTTGAGCAAGTGTCAAGAATGTAGATCTGAGACATCCTGTCCCCAGCTCCACATGGCCAACAGTGAGACTCTAAAGCTGTGGCCAATGAATGATTTTCAGGTGACTGCTTGGATGTTTTCTTACGGCACTACTGTCATTATGTAATTATCATACTAACCATGCCTATAACTTTCTTATTTGTGCTTTGAATTACTACACTTATAATATTCCATCCTTCACTGGGAACTAATCAGAAACAATCCTCTTCTAGCCAGTAACTCTAATGAAACCCTGTTGTGGTGATAAAACTGTCTGCAAAAAGCCATCATGCCAGGGGACTCTTTACTCATGTGGAAGTGGAATAGACTACATTTGAATTTGAGTGCCTTCCTGGTCAATAGCTTCTGTATGAGGTAGACAGTCAATCACATGACTTTTCAAGAAGAGGTTATTGGGAAGATAAGAATGAATGACATATAGGAGATAAGTACATGTTTTCCCCATGGAAATATTCCAGGTGCTTGTTTCTGTACTCCTGAATAATGCCAAGACCAACACCAAGAATGGTCTATCACAGAGAATAGGATGCAACACCTTCCCCCCACTGTCATAAGCAGAGGCCCCCCAATTCCCAAAGATAAGTGCACCTATATTGCAAGAACAATAGGAAGAAATTGAAACTCCCCAGAATATCAGAATATACCAACAGTCCAGTTGGTTCAATGAATCCTTTACCACACTACACAAAAGGAATCAATCTATGTGATTGGATATACTCTGCAGCGAATTAAATGTTCCTCCTCTCTTCCCTTCTCTCTTCCTTCTAGAAGCTTTGGGGAATGGAGGAAAAGCTTATGGATCATGATCAAGTTTCATGGGCCAAATCCAATGAATTAAGTTAAGAGTAATCAATTCTTACTTACTAATGAACTACACTCGCAATGTTACATAATCATTATGATGTACACATAATACTAATGAAGGCAATGCAATTTGCTTTCAGTAAACTTTAGCAGGCAATAACACTTTCTTATAATGATACAGCCAGGAAAATAGTTTATGGTGTTGAGCGAGATATTAAAACGGGCAAAAATGCACAGGGGAGGAAGGCATTAGATCTACATATTTCCAAGTTATTAAAAACTGAAGAAATATAAAGGTGAGATTAATGTTACAGAACTTATCTGCATCTCCAGAAATGAAAGGTTTAGGTTAGATGAAATATCTTCTGCTCTCAAGGATGTACTATAGCTGGCAGGAGAACCTCTGTACAGAATCTGAATGAGTGATGGGCTCAGAAGCATCAGATGAAATTGAAGAAGGAAAATAAAATTTCCCATGAAAGAACATTCTTTAATTATGAAGAAGGTTGTCTGGGATTACCCCGCAGACACCTTGCAAATCCTTGCTCTTTATGGATGGTAAAATGAGAGCTACCTGGAAAGCCGGGTTTCCTGCCTTACTCTTTCAGGTCCAGAGACACAAAGGGACTGAGAAGAGAGAAGCAGCAGGTACCACAAGGCAGCACCCTATGCAGGGGACAGGGACAGAGGCCACAGATCCAGCACTAGTGAGCGCTGTGGCTTCCAATTCGGTCAGCGTGGTGCATGCCGCACAAAGAGGGCTGGGAAAGGCAATGGGAGAGCGAGGGAAGCTTGTTGGGAAAAACAGTTGCCATCGCAAAGCACCAACAATGAAGAGAAACTCAGGGCAGATGGGGGAAATTCTGCAGTCACCTGACCTCTGAAAAGCAGGAAGAAATGTAGTCGTTCTTAAAATCTCTGAGCAAGGAAGGAAGGGGGGGAAAACTACCAAAAAAAAAAAAAAACTTGTTTATAATAAAGACTACATTCTGTAGCAATTTCCTAGATTCCTGGGGTTAGAAATCTAGATTGCCAATGGATAAGTGAGCCTTAAAATCACATCCCTGCTGACAAAAATTCATTTCTTATAACCGTCTCCATTTACCGGAATGCTGAATCTTTCCCATGGGGAAGGAACAAATGAAAATGTTATTTCTCTGCTCATGAACTCATACCTTTCTGTCTGCTTTTCACTGTTGGCAATTTCATTCTCCTCCAAATTTGACTAAAGCCCGTGACCTGAGGGAAATAATGTCTATATAATAATCTTCTGAAACTCTAATTCTGAGTCATGTTTTTTTGGATGTTGCCTCGCAGTTTATGAAAATTGCACTGAGCTATGAAATGTAAGTGATGTGATGTCTCTGCCTAACATAATCATTTTGCTGGTGAACATGTTGCAAATACTAATGAAAAGGAGGCTCCCACAAAAGCCATGAATGCTGGTTAATGGCAACAATCTAGCAGCAGTGGCCCCATCTTCAGTGCTGTTCCTCATATTCCTTTCAGAATAGAACTGCAAAGGGTAAAAGACAGGTGGTTAAAACACAGAAAAGGGGGAAAGGATTCACTACCGCTGTGATCCCTTGTTCCTACTTGCCTCAAACCTCTGACTTATCAATTCCTCGGAGCCCAGGACAGGAGCATGCGATCTGACTCTAGGAACAATGGTGTGCTGACATTCCATTTTAAAGAAAACCTCAATTTTGAGACAGGGCCAGTTATCTGTTTCTTTTCTTTTTTTTTTTTTTTTTAAGTTTTATTTATTTTTGATACAGAGAGAGACAGAGCATGAGAAGGGGAGGGGCAGAGAGAGAAGGAGACACAGAACCAGAAGCAGGCTCCAGGCTCTGAGCTAGCTGTCAGCACAGAGCCTGACGCAGGGCCTGAACTCACTAACGTGAGATCTGACCTGAGCCAAAGTCGGAGGCTTAACCGACTGAGCCACCCAGGCGCCCCATATCTGTTTCAAATGGTGTAGCCACACAGTGTAATTGATGAATATATCTCTATGAGTGCAGGTAACTGTCACACCTGGTGGTGGACCTTACAAGTCTGGAATTTCCATCCGTCATTTGGCAAACTGAACACAACAAATTGGGATTAAAGACTATTATTTTAATTTTTCCCTAGCCATTTCAATCTACTCAATGTGCAAGCAAGGGAATTAAATAAAGAACAGTTATAAAGATAACTTGCCCCAAAGAAATCTGATCTTCAAATAAAGAGGCCTTTTATCACTAAATGTCTGTAATCTATGGTGCCTGTGCACTTACTACCTAAAAAAAAAAAAAAAGGAAAAAACATAAAACATTAAAATTAATATTTCGTTATCAAATTGCCTTTTGAGAGATGGGGGATGAAAGTTTAAAGATTTTAAATAGAAAGCTTTATTATTTGAAATTCTCTTTTCTCTTCTGGTTCCCAGCAAAATGAAGGGTTTTACGGTTTCCAATTTTCAGCAAATATTCCTGCAATTGTATTTGGATCTTGAGGCTATTTGGGGAACGATGCAATGTTAGATATATAGTGTTGTAAGTAACCCACACTACATGGCATCACCGCCTGTGACCTGCCAACCCCCACTTAACCAGAAGACCAAGAGAAGATAATCACCAACTATCACAAAGGTAAAATTATACCCCTTAATATTTACTGTGAAGATTATTTTATATATTGAAATTGTAGATATTTAAGTGAATTCTAAGCATGGTAAATTCTTTCACTGATCATATTCTATGCAAACCTCTGCATTCTACAACCATATGACATTCCTAATTTTTAAACATTAAAATCAAAGCATTAATGACTGGGACGTCTTCCCAAGGTTAAGGGAAGGAATAGGACTTTGGGTGGTACTGTAAGTGGTAGCATAATTATTTTCAAGAAGGATTAACAACCATTTGTCATAAGCTCTATAGCAGTTCTCCAAAAATAACTCATTTGAAGCACTCAAACCAGCAATGATCTTTTTTCCTTAAATAAAACAACTCTTATTTGAAGAGTATTTACACATAGGCTGACCATGTTTGCTGCATGCAATAAGTCATTAAAAAAAAAAACAACAAAACAAAACACCCTAAGCCTGAGTTCCCAGTTTTAAATCCATCTCATGTTACTAATCTAAATCTGCCAAGGATATCTACACACATTTGTAAAATGGGGAATCTCTTACTAGGATGATAGGCAAACCACTCTACTGAAATCTCCATCAGGTTAGCAGGGCTGTAAATCACAAATTGAATTATTTTTACTTACCCTTTAATTTAAACAGTTGTTTATATTTCTCCTGAGAGGTAGAACTATTATAGTGTCAATTGTGAACATGTAAGTAAGAGTATATTCTTTTCTATTAGTGAACATCTTTCATTTTAGGTAACTAGACAGAGAGCAATGACAGTCTGATATTTAGGGCAAACACATTATGACCTCAACATTGCTAGTACCAAATATGTAATTCAAGGAACAGAATTTAAAAGTTCACTCACTTGCCAGCCCACAAAAGTCTTTTTATTCTTCATTATTAAAGTCGTATCTGTCACATTAAACCCAACATAAATTTCTAAATACCCCTAAGACTTTCCCAGACCCTGATTCAGATACATATTAAGAATTCGTTATCTTATTGCTATTCTACTATACACTGTTTCCGAATTGTAATTATGCTTCTAGAGAAGCACAGAAGAACTTTCCACCTTTCATTGTCTCTGGTTAACAGGAGGCTGTACCTCTTGATGACATCAACTTCTTATCCAGGGAGCTAATACTATAGGAAGTGCTTATATACGTCATAAAGAAGGGCTCCTTGCTCAGAAAGCATGTAGGTAACACCTATTGACACATTGACAGGTCATACATTGAAGCACCAATTCACACTTCAAAATCAACAATTTCAATTACAAGCTATCTAGCAGTCCCATTGCTGGGTAAAGCTAAAAGAAGATTCTTTCAATTCTGTGACATCCTTACTAATATTTCTGAAGGCTCCACATGTATTTTTTAAGCCTAATCGCTTGTCAAATTTTAGGTATTTAATTTTATCCAAAGAAATTACATTCCCCAAACAAGTCATGCGAATATATCCTTAAGCCAAATGTACTTAAACTACACTATGTCTTACACTAGGTAAGTGAACGTCATGGTCATTGCTTCCATATCTGTGTGTAGTACACACTACATCTCCATATATTTTTAGAGGTCTAGAAATCAGGACACTTGAAAAAGTAAAATCAAACTAGATTTTTCATTTCTTCTTTGACCTATGAGTTATTTAGTAGTATGTCATTTTCATTTCTAAATATTCAGAGATATTCTAGGTGTCATTATATTATTGAATTCTAGTTTAGATCTGCTTTGGTAATTTCAATGCTTTTGGATTCACTGAAACTTATTTTATACTTGAAGATATTACCTATGCAAACAAATAAGTATACTTAAAAATAACTATCATATTGAGGGGAGCATTCTATAATTGCCAACTGAGTCAAGGTGACTGACAGTATTGTTCAAGTATTTTGTGTCTCTCCTAAATTATATTAACTTATTCTACCAATTACTGAGGAAAGAGTGCTGAAATCTCCAAAAATATTGCTATATTTGTCGAATTCTCCTTGCAGTTCTATTAGTTTCTGCCTTATATATTCTGAGGCTCTATTTTGAAGTACATATATGCCTTTAAACATCTTGATGAGTTTCTGTTTTCATGAAGAAGATCATTAGTTTGTGATGCCATGTTTCACCCGGTTTGTTCTGAAGTCTACCTTATTTGATATTCATATAGCCACCCCAGCCTTCTTTTGTTTGAGCTCTGCATGATACACTGTTTTCCACCTAAAAGTTTTTAACATACTTATGTCTTCACATTTAAAATGGGTTTTTTCCTGGACAATTTAAAATTGGGTTTTGGGGTGCCTGGGTGGGTCGGTTCGTTAAGTGTTGGCTTTGGCGCAGGTCATGATCTCGTGGTTCATGGGTTTGGGCCCCACGTCAGGCTGTGTGCTGACAGCTCAGAGCCTGGAGCCTATTTCAGATTCTGTGTCTCCCTCTCTCTCTGACCCTCCCCTGCTCGTGCTGTCTCCTTCTGTCTCTCAAAAATAAATAAAAAACAGAAAAATAAAATAAAATAGGGTTTTGCTCTATGTAATTTTTTAATTAACCATTTATATTTAAGGTAAGTATTGCTAAGTACAGGTAATACATCTATCATTATACTACTTGAAAATAGCCCTGATTTCTGATTCTCTTTCTCTCTTTTCTTTTTCTTTTTTTTGGGGGGGGGGTTACTTGAGTATGGCTTAGGGTGCATTTTATGTCTTTTAGTGGCTTGTTCACTACAGTTCTTTGCTTTTTCTCTCTCTCCAGGGACTGCTCTAGAATTCATAGCATACATCTTTAACTCATCATAGGTACTTTGAAATGTTAGTGTATTACTTCACATAGAGCGAAGGAACTTCACAACTGCATTTTTCCATTTCTTCCTTCCTGTCCTTTGTGCTATCATTGCCCAAAGTTTACTTTGACATATTTTAGAAACCCCACAATACATAACCATTATTTTTGCTTTACACCAGGAGTAGATAGTAAATAATTTAAGCTTTGCAAACCATACTTAGTCTCTGTTGCATACTCTTAGATTATTTTGTTTTTAATTTTTTTACAACTGCTTAAGAAAAAAATAAAAACACTCAGACCTCCTAGGCTGCTTGTCAACCCTTGCTTAAATCTCTTTTCAAAAGATTAGAACAAGAAAATATCTTTTATATTTATCTACACTTTTATATTTTTAGTGCTCTTCCTTCTGTTTTGGAAATCCAAAGATTCATCGAGCATTGTATTCTTGCCTAAAAAGCTTCTATTAACATTTCTTATAGTGCTGGTCTGCCAATAAATAATTCCCATGGTGCCTATATATCTGACAGACTCTTGATTTCACCTTTCTTTCTGAAAGCTATTTTTCCTGGCTATAGAACTCTAGACTGAGGGAATGTGTTATTTCAGTTCTTGAAAGATGTCACTCCATTGTCTCGTGGCTTTCATAGTTTCTGACTGGAAGTCTGCCAAACTTTTATCCTTATATCTATTTATTTAATATTTCTTCTTCAACTGTCTCCAGGATTTCCTTTTATCTTTGATTTTCAGCAGTTTGACTACAATGTTTGTAGGTTTTCTTTCTTCATATTCATCCTGACTGGATCTGTGATTTGTTATCACTCACTTTGAAAAATTCTCAGCCATCAAAATCTTCATATATTTCTTCTGTCTTATTTTCTCTCTCCTCACATGTTAGTCTGCCTGATATGTTCCACATAATATGCTCTGTTTTTCATTTCCACTCTTTTTGCTTTGTTTCAGTTTGGAAGGCTTTTATTAGTCTATCTTCAAAGTTACTGATTCTGTCTCTATAATGTCTAGCCTTTAAAACAATCCACAGAAAATAATGTTCATGTGCTATTGTGTTTCTCATTTCTAGTTTCCATTTGACTCTTTTTTATCAATCCCATGTCTCTACTAAACTTTTCCACTGAAATGATTCTTTGCATGTTATCTATCGGACCTTTTAATCCAGTAATCATAGTTATTTCAATCTCTGCCTTGAGTTTGTACATCAAAACCACCTCTTTGGTTGATTGTTAAACCTCTTGAAAATAGGTATTTTTCCTTGTGTCTGTGTATCATAATTTTTTTATTGAATTCTAGACTTTTGTGTTAAATGGAAATAATGTCCCCCACCCCCTCCCCCGGAAATGAGCAACCTCATTGAGACCATTAGCATGAAGGACTAAGTAAATTTAATCAGTAACTGAATTGGGCTTGTGTCTTGTTACTGAAAGAAGTAGTTTCAATGCACCCCGGGATGCAAATTCCTCCTCTGAGAGACTACTATGATCTATTACTTTTTGGGGTCCAAAAACTCTACAGAAGTCAACTGAGAGTCTAAGCATGGAAAAAAATCAGAAAAACATTAAAGAAAGCCAAAACAATGGTCAAAGAACATTCTACAGAACACCTGACAACTCTTCCAAAAAACCTTCAATGTCATTAACAAAATAACACTGTCTTAGTCTAGAGAAGCTTAGGGAGACCTAATGACCAAACATATAATGTAGCATCCTGGCAGTAGAATGTCACAACAGAAAAAGGGCATTAGGTAAAACCTAAGAAAATCTGAATAAAGTGTGTGGGAAGCTGCAAAGATTTAGCTGCTCGGCCATTTACTAGCTGGTAATGTCCCTCCCCTGGGGAGTTACAAAAATAGGCAGGGGAGCGCCACTCCCTGTCAGGAGAAGCCAGAAAAACAAAGATCAATCACCTACAGGCAGGGTGGTATCTGCCCTTCACGTGCTGTGCTAAAAACTTTAGTTTGTTTCCTTCTTTACCCTAGCTTTGACCCTGCTTCCTAGCAACCAACCCTGTCAGTTTCTCACCCTAAACCCTATATAGGTGTGGGTTTTTTTTCTTCAAGAAGAAAAAAGAATAAAGGAGGCTTGATCAGAAAACGCTTGTGTTGCCTCACTCTCTGTGCACCCCTTCCTGCCCTACTCTCTCTCCCTCCCTCAGGAACGGACCCGCAGCTGGCAGGGCAGGACAAGTGGTGACCAAACGTGCGTCCTGAGTGAGGCACCCAGTGAAGAACGCCGATCGGTAAAATCAGCCGGCCACGCAAATTCTTGCGTAGGCCCACGGCTGGGGGTTTAAAATCAGCTGGCCATGCAAATTGTCGTGTTGGCCCATGGTTGGGGGATTAAAGTAGCCGACCACGTGGAATTTCACGAGGTCCACAGCTGGGGTTTATAGCAGCCGGCCAAGCGGATTTTCGCCTGGTCCACGGCTGGAGTTTAAAGCAGCCTATCACGTGGATATTCACGAGGCCCATGGCTGGAGTTTAAAGGAGTCAACTACGCGGTCGGCCGCGCAGTTCATGGCTCAGGTGAAAAAGCAGCCAACTATGTGGGAGCCCGCCACACAGTCCAAGGCTGGGGTAAGTGATCGGTGATTTTAGGGCAGGAATTAAATAAATAGTCTAAACAGGGACCCTCAGAGCACAGGGAGTGAAGGTTAAAAAAAAGCAATTAAGTGTTTTCAGTGTTTTTCTAATGTTTCGGTCTTGGTTGTAAGACCTCTGTGGAGGGAGAATGATACCCTCTGTGGAGGGAGAATGTGTGTGTGTGTGTGAGTAAATGATTGGTCTCCTCATTAGAGCGGGCTCCCTACCTTTGTTTGTCTTTGCATCACTGTATTATAAGAAATAATGGATGGGCAATACAGAGTCTGTTATACTTGTTCTGGGTTGCTGCAAACTCCCTCCTGTAGAGATAGGCAGAGTTGATATGAAGTGTGTAAATTAAATTTTGAGCCATAAAGAGTCTAAAGAAAGAAATCTATTTATTTCCCAGGTTAACAGCTAAAAGTTTAAAAAACAGCTAAAAGTTTAAAACTGCCCCGTTGCCCAGGGCAACCAGAGGGCCATCAGGTTGCAATCCACTGGGTGGGGAGAGGCCAATTTGCATAACACTAGCTTCTCCCTATGCCTTAGGTGATAAGAGGTTAAAATAAACTATAGGGAACAAAGTATCTTACCTGGGCTCAAACAAAACTTATTCAGTGCTTAAGTTTGTTGGTTAAAACAAAAATTTATGTTCTATCTAAATCTACCAGATGTCAAATAGGTTCCTATGATCTCTACTCCAGTTTTTAACTAGTGTATGTTAAAAGGATGGTTAATTTGGTCTGTTCTATAGTTTTCATGAGTAATTGTTAAAGTTAAAACATTAAGGTTTTACTTGATAATAAACTGAGATTAAATTCATTGGCTGTCTAACAAGTTAAAACTAAAGCAAAAGCCACAACTCAACTCGTAATTGGTATATTGATATAGGATGAGGCCTGTAGATGCTTGTGCTTTTTAACTTGTGGCAAAACAAATGGGGATAATTAAAACTGTTAAAAAGCTACTTTGTACTTAATTGATTCAGAAGTTTACCATCTAAGAAAAGTTTTGGTTACTAAGCCCTCAATGGGAGACTAAGATTTCTAAGAGCTAATAGTCTGATAAGTGTAATTTAGACTGTGGGTAAATGGTGCAACTGCTCAAAAATATGTGCAGTTCCTAAAGTTTTAATGTTTTAGTATAAGATCATTACTTAACACCTTTAGTAATCAAAATGTTAAGTGTCACTAAATTTCTTTGTTAAAGTAACTCTTGTCAGATCTTTAGCAATGTCCATTTCTGAAATTTTGTCACAGAACGTGTTTCTTCTTCAAGGGAAGTTGTAAAAGGGACTTTTGGGACGAATGCAGTATTTGACATCTTTTAGATTAATACTAAAATGGGTAGAAATTTCCAGAGCTAGAAGCTGCATTCAAGCTGAACAAGAATTAGGAACATAGGGTTAAGTGAACTGATAAAAATTATAGTTTAGTGACTCTTGTTGTTGGAAATATTGTTGGTCCCTTAATGTTTGCTTATCCAGATTAAGAAACTTTCTCTTAAGACAATTTAAGTTCACTTGTGAACAGGCACGACAAATAGTAAAACAGTGCCCTTCTTGTGTTATGCATTCACCTGTTCCTCATTTGGGAGTAAATCCTCGAGGACTAGTGCCCAATGTCATCTGGCAAATGGACGTAACACACATTTTGAATGAGTTTGGAAATTTAAAATATGTCCATGTGAATGTTGATACCTACAGTGGTTTCCTATATGCTACCTTACAAACTGGGGAAGCAGGAAAGCACGTCGTAGCACACATGCTTTCTGCCATATCAGTGTTAGGAATCCCAAAACAAATAAAAACTGACAATGGATTCGGAGATACTGGGACCGTGTTCTCTAAATTCTGTCAACAGTTACACATTAAACACATCACTGGGATTCCTTATAATCCACAAGGACAAGGTATAGTAGAACGGGCACATCTATCCTTAAAAAATACCCTTGATAAAATAAGAGGGGGGGGAAATGGTACCCCATCAAGGAATCTCCCAGAAATCTTTTACACCATACACTCTTTATTTTAAATTTTTTAACTTTGGATAAAGAAGGACGCTCAGCTGCTGAGTGTCTCTGGCAAAATGAGACGCAAAAAACTTCTGCTACCGTGCTTTGGAAGGACCCCTTGGATAATAAATGGCATGGTCCGTACCCAGTTTTAATCTGGGGATGAGGAGCAGTCTGCATCTATGCACAAAAAGCGGATGCAGCCAGATGGTTGCTGGAGAGACTAGTAAAGCAAATTGATCATAATACTCAGCCCTCCAGGGAGAAAAACTCTCCTTGAGAGAAATAGTTGTCTTTTCCTTTAGGACCATGTTGGGAAAAGAAGCTTCAAGGGGATCTGGAGAAGAGGAGGAAGAAAAACATCAACAGACCTTTCCTCGTGGATTTCATGGACTTTTACCCTATCTCCTCCCCCTTTTAAGACCTATTGTATGGACTTTTACCCTATCTGTCCCACTTTTGAGACCTATTGCAGATTTACTGATCTTGGTGCCCTTGGGCCCTGTTCTATTCAATAAGGTCATGGCTCTCCTAAGGCAGTAAATAGGCACAGTCTACCCAGGTCCATTATCATGAGCTTGATATGGCCGATCAGGAGGCTGATGGAAGAGCTATATTATGGCAAGAGTCACGGGCTGGCTAGCCAATGATGGGTAAGAGAGGCCTTACCATCCTATCAACCTAAGACAGGCTACTCAGACACAGGTTTCTGGGTGTGCCCATGATGGGTAAGAAGGATTGGGAGGCCTCCAACCTAAGACAGGCACAGTCCTTTCCTTGCCCATACTATATTATTCTGGAAGAATCCCTTTTTTGAATTAATAAAAAAGGGAGGACCTGTGGGAAGCTGCAAAGATTCAGCTGCTTGGCCATTTACTAGCTGGTAATGTCCCTCCCCTGGGGAGTTACAAAAATAGGCAGGGGAGCGCCACTCCCTGTCAGGAGAAGCCAGAAAAACAAAGATCAATCGCCTACAGGCAGGGACAAAAGTGTAAATTTTAGTTAATATAGTAACATTGGTATAATAGTTGTAAAAATGTACCACACTCAGGTATAATGTTTAAGATAGGTGGGCACTCTACTATCCACATAATTTCTGGTAAGTTTAAAGTTACCTGTTTTGAAGTTTATTTTTTAAAAAGCATCAGAGAGATTTTTTCAGTGTTTGTGATCTATCATAAACTGATTAATAGGCCCTCCATTCAAGCAGTATGAGGCATGTGTACGGGCATCACTTTCTCACAGCTCCTGCCACTCCTGCTGCAGTGGACTGCTATTGTTTATTTCTTAGTGTGAGGCTTGTGATGGAGAGAGGCACTTCTCAGTCCTGCTCTGACCTCAGTCTTCACCTGGTCCTGGACATCAGAGCCTCAGAAGTGTGATTTTTTTCAACATTTCTGACTTTCCCTCAATGACAGGCAATCAGTGCTTCCTACTGAATTCACGGTATAGAGTACAATCAGGTTTCCTGTTCTTCCCCATTTACCTCCCAAGGGAAAACCAAGTTCTCAGGTTGGTGGACTATCCTGGGCACGAGGAAGCTCCTGTCCCACTATCAGACAGCTGACCTCTGCTTTGTATAAGTGCAGAACCCTGGGCACCAAGATCTCTCCCAGTGGCAGATGGCTTTTTGCTTAGTGACATTTGAGCAGAAGGGAGTCATAGCCAGTCCCTGATGGCAGCTGATCTTTGTGTAGGATGAGAAGGGTAGGCAGGTTTTGTTCCCCTCACACAATGGCACATGGCTTCTACTTTGTATCGAAGAAGGGTCTGAAGACAGCATGACAGAATAAAATTTAAATGTCCAATTTCTGCTTCAATAGCCATTGTGAGAAAGAGCTAACAATCTCTCTTTGACCTTAACATGCATATTTGGCATGAACGTGCTTGGTACCAGTTTGGAATATACTACTTCCTTAGCCCCTACATGCTAGATTTACTTCTATTAAGTCTCTGAGCTCTGGAGCATCTCACATTGGGTGTTTAAACATATAAACTATGCTGACCCATTCCAGCTTCATTTAACATACCTGGACCAGGCCATGAGGTGATTGCCCCGCACCCCACTGTACAGACCCCTTTCCTAACTTGATCTTCACTAGCCAGCCGTATATTGCTCCAAAGGCAGAGACACTTATAAACCAAGTCAAGCCTATACCCTGGCTCCCTCCATATCTAGTGTACCACTGTGGTAGTCAGAAACCAAGTCAACATGGTAGTTACGTGTTGTTTAATTCAATGTTATGACATTATTTCCTAAAATCCCCATTGATCCACCTTTCTACCAAGACAAATGAAGAGACAGCTATTTGGAAAGAAAATCACCAAATTTTAACACAGGTTGTTTCTGCAAAAAGGTAAGATTTAGGCTGATGTGCTGTACTTTCTGTGCCTTTTTCTACTACATAAACCATTTATAATAATAATGTATCATTCTTATAAAAATAATATTCTTTCCTTTAGAAACACAATTTAAGAACAATAATCAGAGTGGGAGTCACCTGCCTCTGATTTAGAGTAGCCATCTTAGAAAGCATGAGAAAATCCAAGGGTTATCATAGAAAACTCTCAAAGACACTCTCAAAGAAACTGATGCCAAAGGAACCAAGCAGTAGAAACAACATAGAACTTTTATATTCATAATTAGGGGCACAAACTGAAGGTTCTCCTTTAATTTATGTGTCTTCTCTAAAAAAGATCAAGAATATGAACTTTGACACTACCGATTTGTTTTTACTAAAAACTGTCCTAAATTTTGTATTTTCCTCTAATCTTGGAATAACTGATCTCATCAGAAGTTGCCATGGTTCCATTCAAAAACCAAAAATGAAGAGGATTCCCAGGAATCTGATGATGGAGCATGTCAGTCACTATTTGGAAGGTCATGTGTTCAGGGAATCTCCCTTCGGTAACTCCAGCAGTGCTGTTCTTTGACAGGCAATGCTGCCCCTGTAATTCCTTTAGGAAAATTTTGTAAAAAATTACACCATGAGGCCACTGGATGTCACTGCAGGTTTATGGAGTGTTACCCAGTGGGGTTTAAACTGGGCTATAAATAAAGGAGCTCTTAAAGTACTCTTCAGGGGCTGGAAAGTAAGCTGTCAGGCTCTGAAAATTTATAGATATAACGCTAATGCATCAGTGATATGCAATATGCCAATGAGAAGACCTTCCATCTGAAAATGCTTGACCTAAAAGCTTGAAGAAAAGATGAGGAACAAATCATCTAAGGCTAAAAGACCAAGAAGAATAAAAAGCCATAAGCCTAATGAATCAATCAAAGAAAATGAGAGATAGTCTGAATGCAATCAGGAATTTTAAAGGCAGAAATAGTGATCTGTTCCCTAAAAAGTGAGATTTTATGGCAATGATAAAATCAACAAAAATACATACACACACACGCAAATACATATGCGTACACACACATACGCAGACACACACAAAAAATGAGCCAGAATCCCCCTAGGAAACTGATATGAAAGAACTTGCCATTTATATCAGTGTTGTGTACTTACAGTGTGTACTGTATCACATGCTATATGATAACTTTAAATTTTTCATTGGGGAAAAAATGAGCAAGAAAAATTATGGAAAAGTTTCATTAAACACAGCAAATTAAACTTGAAAATGTCAGATGTCCCCTTCCCCAACAGAAGTCTTTTGCTTAGCTTATTCTGTTTTTTTTTGTTTTTTTTTTTAGAATGTCTGTGTATTGCCAAAAAGTTATTATTAAAAGGCTCAGAAACAGGACTTTGTCTATAAGGGGGAAAAAAGATTTAAGTCAAAATAAATGCCTAATTCCCATGGAAATAGAATTCGATGGGATCAGTTTCAGCATCATTATATCAGGATCACACAAGTTCTGTATCCATATTGATTAATTCCAGCCGAGTTGAAATTTGCATGCAATTTACAATCATTCCCTTCCACAAAATGTCTTCATTTAGTAGTATTTTGAGCTTGGCATGACAAGATTATTGCAAATCACAGCTCCATCAAAAGAGAATCTGCTAAAAAAAAATCACAATTTCATTGGAAATACTGCAAAAGATAATGATTGGTTTACAAGAAATAAACAGTTTTATGTAGCTAGTACATTATTCCTCAATTCACCAGTGTCTGACACCGATGAAGGCCCTTTCACAAACATCTTCATGCTAATGCACAGAAGCACGCTTCCTAATACTGACAGCCATGAGTAGAAAAGTCAACTGTAACATGATGTATATGGGTGATAAATGTTAAAACGCTTACAATAGTGTGAATAGAAGACATGGTTTGTAAGGCCATCCTTTCTGAGTGTCAGATTTAGTCACCTATGCCAGCTAACAAGCCATCGAAGACAACATATGAGGCAAATTACAGGCAATTCGGAAACTGTTTAATGAGTTAGGAGTTATTCTTCCAATAAGCCTTGAAGAAGGTAAACTCTATTAAGTCCTCAAGTCAAGAGTTCACAGACATAAAATGAAGGTGAACAGAAAGCTTTTGTAGGAGGAAAATCTACCATCGCTGGGTCAAAGCAGAAGGCTCGTCAGAACCCAGGCCAGTTTTCTTTACGTGACAGGTGTTCTTCTCAGGTACTTCGGCAGTAAAACCATGGTCTTTCAACTAGTCTAAATATATCTGGCCATCAAGCATTTTATTAATATAATAAACCCTACTAAATTAATAAACCACCTTATATGAAGGTGTGAGTACAGGTGGTATTTGAGCAAATATAACTTAAGCTGTGGGCATTGCTAAAAAACACATGTTAAAAATAATATATTTTTTTGCTAATAAATACAGAAAAGATCAATCTAATGATCCTTTGATTAAATGGAAGTTCTAAGGGCATGAGAAAGCCACAGAGATGTCCTATACACCCATTCAAGACTGCAAATTAGAGGGGCACCTGAGTGACTCTGTTAGTTAAGCATCCGATTATTGATTTTAGTTCAGGTCATGATCTCACAAACATGGATTGAGCCCCATGTCGGGCTCTGCACTGAGTGTGAAGCTGATTAAGATTCTCTCTCTCCCTTTCCCTCTCGAAAAGAAAAGAAAGGAGAAGAAAAGAAATGACTGCAAAATAGCAGAGGAGGTAAAACTGAAGAAGAAACCATGCTGACATCTTTATATATCCCTCACCGTGATTAAAAGAATAAACAAATTAATGTTATTTAGTCTCAGTTACACTAAAATTCTGTGATCTTTATTAGACAGGTACTCATGTTAGTGAAGCTAAATGAAAATTGTAAAATAGATCAGAGATACATGGTTTAAAATGTCTGACAATTCATAAACTTTCTGATAATAGCATAGTATGTATAGTTTTCAAGTTATCTGGTTCCTCCCTCAAAACGTGCACACGTTGGTATCCCAAAATCCCCAGAACCGCATGGCACTGCACTGAAAACCATAATAAAAAAATTGTTGTGTATTTATAATGTTATCAGCTATAATCCTAACGAACTAATCAGAGTTCTACCACACTACACAATTCCCCTGGGTATGAGTCCCATAAAATATAAAAGATTCATATAAAAAAATTGACCTAAAAGGTTCCATGTTCTGTTTCTGGTCTAGAATCCTGAACTTTCTTTTGAAATTCAACTACTCTTTAAAGCCATTTGTTTTGATTGACATACAAATTCAGAGAAGTTTAACCACATGTATTTCACACTGTGTTTCACACAGGGGTCCTGCCAACATTTTGTGACACCCACAAATAGTGATCTAACAAGTTGCACAGCTAGCAGAGAGGATAATAACTGCTTCAAACATGTGTGAGGGCTTCAGCAGGACACAAATCGTGGCATCCTCCAAAGACACCGTATCTTCATCATCTGACACCATATGGCCTCAGAACAGCCTTACAGAAACAGGATCTTCCAAGATGTATTCTAACAGGGCTTCGGAACCATCAACATTCCAAAAGGAGATGATTAAAATAAGATGCAGGTTGCCACCACAGCAAAAGCAATCAGAGGAAAGCAGGGAAATAAATTAAAAAGGAAGCTGTTTATCTAGAGTTTACTAGAATCATGCTTTGGCCCACAAAGATATATAATATACCCTCACTAATAATAATGAGGGGAATGTATCATGGAGAGATCATTATTATATATTTACTGACTTTTATCAAGTCAGCTTTATAGTCCTCTTGGTAAATCACACAGAAACAAGAATCTCACCAGCTTAACACATGTCCTAAATTACCACATTTTTCTTTGCTCTGAAGGGGAAACTCCAGTCATACATGGTATGAAACACCAAATCTTATGTATGGTGCATGGTGCTCCTCAGACCTCCAACACACACTTCCCACAAGTCTCTTAAAAATCAGCATGTCCAGGGCCGCCTGGGTGGCTCAGTCCATTAAGCGTCCGGCTTCGGCTCAAGTCATGATCTCATGGTTTGTGGGTTCGAGCCCCACATCATCAGGCTCTGTGCTGACAGCTAGCTCAGAGCCTGGAGCCTGCTTCAGATTCTGTGTCTCCCTCTCTCTCTGACCCTCCCCTGCTCATGCTGCCTCTCTCTGTCTCTCAAAAAATAATAAAAAACATTAAAAATTTTTTTTTAAATCAACATGTCCAGAGTTGCTTGGGTGAGTTAGTTGGTTGAGTGTCCAACTCTTGATTTTGGCTCAGGTCATGATCCCACAGTCATGGGACTGAGCCTTGCATTGGGCTCTGCACTGAGCATGGTGCCTGCTGAGATTTTCCCCCCCCCCCCCCCCCCCCCCCCCCCCCCCCCCCCCTCCCCCTCCACCTCCCGCTCTGTCTTTTAAAAGAAAAAAAAAATCAACATGTCCAAAATTTAACTCCAGTAAGCAAAGAGACTTAAGTACATGCTCTTACTCAAGGCCCTGTACTGCCTACTCGGTGAGTCTTACCAGCATGCATTTGGTCAGAGAAAGCGGACACTCAGCAGGCATGCTTACCAGCAGCTCACAACCACATTTACACTGACTTAGTCCTGTCAATTCCAGATCCTAAATGTCTCTAGAACTCTTCTCCTTCCCTCCCAATTATACTATCATCATAGTTGTTTCTCCCAGAATGTTTCCTGCCTCCAAACTCACCCTTACAAAGCCACCTTCCACAATACTGCTTGAGTGATCTGTCTCTCACACTCCTCTAAATACATCCCTCTACTGCTTAAAATCTTTCAAGGCCTCTCATAAAATGCACTCTTTAATGAGACTTACCAAGACTATTTGTGGCCTGGACCCTTCTAAGACTCATTCTTGCAATTTCCAAATATCTGCAGGTCCCTGAAAACTTCAGGTCCCCAGTCATCAGCTTTTTCACGTGGTCCTCCATGGACTACACATCCCCTCTTTAGTCATCGGGCTAACTTCCACATCCCCCCAAAGAATCCCTTCAGGCATCACGCCAGAAAGGTGATCAGTTTGTGTAGCTATATTCCTGAAGGGAGATCACCCTTATGTTATAGTTGTTTGCTTCCATGTTCTGCCTCACGTCACAAGGCTATGACCTCATTAGGCAGTTGTTCTCAAACGAGAGGTAGATATTCAAGTCCCCATCTGCATTTCACTTTAGGAATCTAGCATTGAAGAGCAGAGACTATATCTTTCCTCTCATTGTGCTCAGAACTTTCTGAGCAGTTGAAGCATTACAGGCTCTAGAGGAGGGTGAAATAAATGAACAAACAAAGCAAAGAGAAAAAGAGAGTACATACAAAGAAAAATCCCAAAGCGTGAGCAAGATACATGTGATTAACACTGAAAATAAGGAAGGATTTAATAGAGAAGAGAATACCAAGGAATGGACAAGTACTTAGAAAATTGAAGAATGCCATCAGATTAAATAAAAATGTTAATTTAATTAATTGTAATCAGATTTTTAAAAAATTATATGGAGGACCTTTTATTAGGCTGAGGTGCAGAGCTGAGAATTTTTTCTCCAAGGGCACAAATCAGCAAATAAAACAAAACACCAATAAAAGAGAGAGATGTTGCAGAAATACAAGAAATCTTCAACTATACCACCAGAGCAGATTATGCAATTGTCGGTCCCAGAGCTCCACAGCAGATATGCTAGATAAGGATCGTTCTTAGCCCACCTAAAGGCCAAAGGCTTAAACTCACAAATCTCTCGGGCTGCCCGTAAGCCCAATAATTCCATGAAGAGGCAGAAAGAGGGGATTTGGGACCATCGGAAATCCTACTTCACAATTCTGTCTTCACATGAGAGCCCGGAGAAAAGCCCTCTCTTCTATGCAGGCCACCGCTGCCCCCACTGTGACTCACTTTCCAATTCTCCACAACAGTGCACTCTGGGAAAGCAACTGCTTTGGCTGAAATTTGATAGGCACAGGTGGTACCGCCAGCTGCAAGTAATTTAGCTCTTACTGGCATTGCTACATCTCTTGGACTTCACACACCCTGTGTAAACAGAGAGGAGTATGAGCAAAGAGGAGCCAAGAAGAAAAGGCCGTATGAGAGTCAAAGGTGATGTGGGAGAGAGGAGAAGACATTCTTAAGGAGAAGGCTCACTGGGGTTGTCGCTTGTATTCATCATTCTGCAAAAAGGCCTGGATGAATTTGTGGACAGGGACAATCAGGCCAGACATTAGTCAGTACCATCCGCGTGTCAACAGACAGAAGCAGCAGGATGCTTCAGATGGCCCTCCCAAGCCAGAAACCGATAGCACTCCCTGCGTGGCAGATGGAGACAGTCTGCGCTGAGGTTGCTTTCCAGGTGCAAGTGGTTCTCCTGCAGATGAACCTACACTGGCTCCTCTCTTACTTCCAAAGAGGTCTGGTGGCCAACCGCTTTCTTCCTTAGCTCCTGAATACTAGGTCACCTTGGTAAAGCATAATTCCAGGCTTCCGTCTGGAGAATTCAAGCCGGAAGAAAAGGTAAGAGTTTGATATTTGGGGACCATGCTTTAATAATATGAGTTTATCAATTATTTTCCTGGTGGCCCCTTCCTGGCCTTTGATTGTTAATAAAGATGGGGACAGCCAGGGAAAGATTTCAAAATACAGGAGTAGTAACAGGGCAGGCAGCCATCAATGGAGGCTTCATTACACGAGTGCAAGCTTTCTCCTTCTAAAGAACAGAAATCCCTGTCTCAACAACAATAACAACAATAAAAAAAAAGATGGCAAGGGCTCTTCCAGGACCACCTGCTCCTAGATGTATTTTAAGCCCATAATCAGAGTAAGGACTAGCTGGATTCAAGGTTTCACGCAAAATCATTCTCTTGATCTCTTTTCTTATTACCTAGTTGCCCCAACTTTCTAGGAGCCTTTTTCTGTTTCTTTGAATTATGAATGCAACTGTGGGGTTCTAACATGCTTTATTCACTAACCAAAGTCGCCCCCAGTGTTAAGACCACAGTTTGGCTCACTTTCCTCCCCAAACTTCAACAAGCCTTAGGTGGGACCACTGTAAATGAGAGATGTCCCATCATAGTGGCCACTAAGTAATGCCCTTAGCAATATTCCTGACCAAAGGTGATTCCCAGGCTCATTTCTGTAATGAAACTCCCACTCGGGAAGAACAAACCAGGCCCGGAGCTGGGAGTGTACCTGCTGGGCTGTCAGCTGTTTACTCACCCAACCTGGAAAGCAGGTCTCCAGAAGGGCTCCCATTGCTCCTAAAGCTAACCCACCCATCAAACATATAATGCTACAGTTTGATCCAAGAAAGCAATTATCAAACGTGCCCTTCCAATACTAAAAAGAAAAAGTGCCCAATCCACAATAGCCACAGAAACCAGCAGTGGGCTTAATCTGAAGCCAACCCAGTTGGTCTCGTGCCATGTCTACCATCCTCCTCGTTATCATCTTCTGCACCCTAGCCACCGTTCTGTCATCAGGCAGACAGAGACTTGATCACGGGATGTGCCAACAGTTGGTTTTACAACCTTTATTTGGTGAGATGTGCTCTACCCAGTTTAGGACAGGAGGTACAAATGGAAAATGAGCAGAGTCCCTGAGAAGGAAATCAATGCTAAATATTGCTGCATGCAAGTAAACTTACGGATAAAGTTAAAAAGAACAAAAAAAAAAACAAACAAAAAAACAATGAATCTTGTTAGTTTCACAGCCCCAATACTTTAAGCGGTGGCTTTCAGAAATCATTGTACTCATGACTATCTTGAAAACAACCAATATCTACAGAAGTTCTCTCTCCATAAAAATATAAACCTCACTTCCAAATATACAGAACCTTTGTTTGTTAGATCAGGTTAACCCCTTACCAAATTCCTTCCAATCACATCAAAGGAAAAAATAGCTTCTCCCTTTCTCCCCTCCCATCTTTGCTGTCACATCAACCTTCAGAGCCCCCCAAACCTACAGAAATGCTTGTCTGATGGACACTTTTTTTCTCCAGGAAATGACATAGTGACATAGGTAAAAGGTGATTTGGATAGACTGCTGTGTCACAAATTGTCAGGATCTGATTTAGAGACCTTGCTTTTGTCAAGAAAGACAGTTGGATGTCTGCTTTAAAGAAGTGCTGGGAATATTTTCATCAAAGGTTTGAATTGAAAAACAGTAGGAGGTAAATATCTGAGATGTTGCCGAGAAAGACTGCTATATCTGTGCAATTACCATTAACAGAGGACAGCAGTAGTTCAATGAAGTAATTCAATCTGGTGGCCTACATTTTATCAGACAGCAATTTTGAGCTCTGACATAAAAGGCTGCCAAAAAAGAACTGGGCTCTTTTGTATGCGTTTCTCTCCCCTACTTCTGTAAGAACAGGATGTACTTGCTTCATAAGGCCCAATCATGTATCTCTGAACGTTTAACAAAGGACCATAATCTATTTCTCTGATGGAAACATGTATTTTTGCATTCTTCAGAGTAAGTTTGTGTGTTTGGTTGTCTGAGATAGAGAGGCATGAGGGTGCAATAGGTTGGTGCGTTTAAAACACAGCAAGACAGGAAAAAATGGAGGCAGATCCTGAGGCATTAGGAACAGCAGGGAATCTTTTAAAAGCAGCTTTACTGATATATCATTGAAATAAACTTCTTGTATTTAAACTCTACCATTTGACACATTCTGACATATGAATATAACTGAAGCTGTCATCACAATCAGGATAAAGAACATATTTCATATCCATCACCTGCAAAATTTTACTCGGGCCACTTTGTAACACCTCGATCCCAGCCCTCCTCTGTACCTGCCTCTCCAGGCAACCACAGATCTGCTTTCTGTCACTGTAGGTTCACTGGCATTTTCTAGTGTTTTACATAAATGGAAACATGTATGTACTCTCAAAATGTAGCTTCTTTCTCTCAGTGTAATTTTGAGGTTCATCAATTTGTTGCATGCATTTCAAGTTTGTGCCTTTGTATGGCTGAGTAGTATTATCTTTTGTGTCTGCCTATACATATACACATATACATACATGAACACAAGTGTTTATTATGTTGATAACGAACGTTTGAACCATTCCCAGTTTGGGGCAGTTACAAATAAAGGTACTATGAACAGTCATGGGAAATCTTTGTAAGGACATGTACTTTCTTTTCTCTTAAGTACAAACCTAAAATAGACGGCTAGATTGTATAGCAGATAGATGTTTAACTTTTTAAGAAAAGTGCAGAACTCTTTTCCCAAATGGCTGGACCATTTTATGTGCCGGCCAATAGTGTCAGAAAATGCCACTTCTTTCTCTCCTCACCAACACTCGTTAATTGGCATCTTTACTTCGGCCACTGGAAGAGATGTGTAGCAGGAAACAAGTTCTGTAACAACTACACAAGTGGAGCATATTTTCCTGTACTTATTTAGGGGTCTGGATCTCCTTTAGTAAAATGTCTACTAAAATCTTCCGTCCATTTTTGAATTAGGTGCTGGTTTTCTTCTCACTTAGGATTGAGATTTCTTTACATATTCTGGATAAAAATCTTCTATCAGAAGTATACTTTCCAAAAACTTTCTCATAGTCTGTGGATTACCTATTCATCTCTTCTCAGTGTCTCTCAAAAGATCTATTCACTGGGTATAAAATTCTAGGCTGGCACCTTTTTCTTTCAGTAAAGATATTGCTCCATTGTCTCTTCACTTGCATTTTTTCTGGCAAGAAATCTGCTGTACCCTGCACTTATACTTCATGTTTGTTTGTTTCTTTTTCTGAGGATTTTTAAGAATCTCTGTCACTCTCATTTCAAGAAATCTGATTATAATATGTCTTATCTTCCTTATGTGTCTTCTCATGTTTCTTTTATTTAGATCCATGGGTTTAAGGTTTTCATCAATTTTGAAATTTTTCAGACTTTTTTCCTCCACATATTTTTGTCTCTTCTCCCTTCTCACCTTTGCAGACTCCCAAGAACATGTATACTAATCTGTATTAAGTTGGCACAGAACCCACTGATGCCCTATTCATCCTTTTAATTGTCTCTTCATATTTCACTTTGGATAGTCTCTGTTCTTAAGACTCCAAGTTCACTACCATTTTCCCCTATGGTACTTACCTGCCATTAATCCCATTTAGTATACTATTTATCTTATACCATGCAGTTGTTATTTCTAGAATTTCAATTTTGTTTATATATATATATATATATATATATATATATATATATATATATATATATATTTTTTTTTTTTTTTTTTTTTTGGACATTCGGACTACAACTATGCTAACTTTTTAAATGTCCTTGTCGCCAATTCTAACACCTGTATCCCTTCTGGGTCAGTTTTGATTGATTAATTGATATTCTCATTATGAGTCAAATTCTCTTGATTTCTTGCATACCATATACATTTTAATTGTATGCTACACAGTTGTTCTAGGAGTCAGCTACATTTTTAATTGGATGTCACACAATACTTTTAGGATTCAGTTAAGTTACTTGGAAACACTTTGATCCTTTCAAATCATTCACTTACAATGTGTTAGAAGAAACTGCAGCAGCAGCAGTGGTGCTCAGTCTAGGATTAATTATTCACCAATACTGAATAAAGACCATGTACTATGTACTTGACTCAATGCTTCATGAATCTTGAGGTTTTCCAATGTCATTGGTGGGAATAGGCACTGTTCCTGGCTAGGAGTAAGTGCCACACACCCTTCTGTCTAATCCTTTTGTATGGTTCATCTCCTAGCCTTAGGCGTCTCCCAACATGCTTGAGCTGATTAAGACTCTGCCAAATAACTGAAAGCAATCCTCTGAAGACTCTGGGACTCTTTCTCTGTGCAGCCCCCTCTTGTCTAGTCCTGTGAACTCCCCATACCTTGTTCCTCCCAGATTCTCAGTCTCTTGTCCCAATGCAAAGAGTCTGTTGGAGGTCCACCTGGTACCCCTAAACTCTTCCCCCCTTACATGGAAGCCTGACATTCTCTTGAGACAGAAAGCTGGTGCAATCACAGGAATCACTGTGCTCATTTACTGTCTCTCAGGGACCATGGTCCTTTACTATCTTATGCCCAATACCTAACAAACTATTGTTTTAAGCATTTTGTCTTTTCTTGTTTCCAATGAAATAGAAAATTCAGTCCCTGTTACAAATTTCTTCATAATTATTTTTCTTCAGTTATCTCACCATGACCTGGAATATTATGAATTAATTTGACTGTCATGAGGAGAAAGACTTAGGAAGACTTTGCTTTACTTACTGCTGCTAAATGCACAAAAACCTGAAGAGAGACAGACATATGTCTGTTGAGTTATCAATGAGAATGACAATGTTAACTACAAATGTATACTGCCACCGAGAAACAATTCTGTAAGCAATGTGCCAAACCTTAAGTATGGATTCCTAGCACATAAAACACCACAAGGTTTTTGGTTTGTTAGCCTTTTTTGTCTATTTTGTCTGCTGTTTCCAGCTCAAATAACAAATTTGTATGCACTGGGAAGGAGAACAGTTCGCTGCAATTTGGACCAGTGAGGTTTCCTTTACTGTTTGTTTCTGTGTTGCTGTATGGCTGACATTGCTAGAATTGGAATCATAAGCTTCTTTTCTATCTGTATAAGTGTCTACCATTCAGAAATGACTGGCCCTTCAATATGTGAGCATGTAATGTTTTCCTACCTCCATATGGTATTGATACGATTATAAAGTCTTTTAAAAATCTGTTCTAATATGCTATTGAGTACAAATAAGGGCTTCTATAAACTAACTTTTCCTAAAATTCCCAGAAAATAAGGAAATCAAATTTCCAATAAACTGTGGTAGATTAAATAAATTGTTTTTCCTTTCTTAAAAACTTTTTTTAAATGTTTATTTATTTGTGAGACAGGAATAGACAAAGTATGAGAGCAGGAGGGGAAGACAGAGAGGGAAAGAGAAAATGAATCTGAACCAGGCTCCAGGCACTGAGCTGTCAGCAGAGAGCCTGATCCAAGGCTCAAACTCAGGAACCGTGAGATCATGACCTAAGCCAAAGTTGGATATTTAACAGACTAAGGCAACAGCGCCCCTAAAAATTAAGTTCTTAAATAAACTAACTCAAAAATGTTTGACAAATCCAAGATAATTAATATAGTTTAGGTAGAAAATCTGCCAAACAAGATTAGTTTAATAAAATGTGGTTTGATAAAAATAGCTATGTATTCTCTGATTTATCAGTGTTAAGTGTAATAAAGTGTGTATTTTACTTTCTACTTAAAATGTTCTTCCTATATGCCTACAAGTTTATTGATCAATAAGTTCATACTATTTCTCCTTTTAAGATTATAAAAAAAATTTGACTAAATTGAATCATTATTCTGATAAATTTTACTTCAACAGTAATTATGTTTATAGTATGTCAGCTTGAACAGAGTTTCCAAAATCTTTAAGAATTTAAGACTTCTGAATAATATTAAATTGAGTTACTTAATGGATAATCATTGGATACTTTGGCCATTTCTAATTAAAAAGGAATACTGATATATTGTTAATCCTAATTTATTTTTTTTTGCTTTTGCTTTTTATAAGCTGTACAGAGGCTTTATATATCAGTTAAGTTAATGTATCTGTTCATTTTTGCTACTTTATGAGGTGTAAAGAGGTATGTATGGCTCTAGGAAGTTAGTAATACAGATTCACGTTCTCTGCTAAAATGCTGATATTTGACTCACAATTCACAATTATCCACCCTGCTCGTTTTTTTCTGTGAAATATAATTAAATTACTTTAGATAAAAGTTATTATATAAGCACTTGACACTATATTTTAAAAAAATAGTTTCTAAGACTATAACTTGGTATATTATACCTCTACGTGCTTCTGTTTTCCAAGAAAAGAACATTTTTGCCCTAAAGCAGTGGTTCACAAGATTTTTGGTGTCCAGAGACCTCACACTCTTAAAACTTACTGAGGACCTCTATGATGTGTGTGTGTATGTGTGTTTGTGTGTGTGTGTGTGTGTGTGTGTGTGTGTGTGTGTGTGTGAGAGAGAGAGAGAGAGAGAGAGACAGACAGACAGACAGACAGACAGAAATACTCATATTGTCTGTATTTGGGAAGTGAAACCAGAAAAGAAAATAAATGCTTACTCATTTTTAACTAGCAATAAAAACACTGCACATTAATAATATTGTGAAATTATTTTTTTATGAACCCCCTAAGGCCAGTCCTGAAGTATCTGTTTGTTCCAGAGTATAAAAGAGCATAATGATAACAAAACTTGAAAAATGAATTTTATTTGCATTGGTTTGTAATATCTGAGTCAGAATAGAAAAGCAATCTGTGTTAAAATCTTATCAAAGTTTGCTCAGTTTTGATGAACTTGCTTCCTTATAAAGTATATTACCTTATGAAGTATACTTATTATATAGTATAATATAAATTATAATAAAATATAATTCTAAAACTTTTTAAAATTAGTTTTGTTTTGCCTGCTGCAGAAACATCCAACTCTTCTTGGTTTCATTATTCTAGTTACGAATTTTTATCAGACTTTTCTCTTTTGAAAAATTTAAATCTACTTTGTTTTTTTCTTTACTCTGATGTTTCCTTGAAAGCTCTACATTCAGCAATGGGCGAGGCCAGAGTTCCGGACTTCAGCAAAGTAGCCTCATGTAAAAGGACAATACTAGGTAATTCAAATAACTAAGACTTCAAAGAAGAGGCTCCTGCACACAGGCTTCTGATGGCATTGCTAACTTTAAGATCAGACCAGTGGACTGAGTTGGGACTTCCACAACTCTTCTTAGTTGAGAAGTAGACAAATTCTCATGACAAATAACCCAGATCCAGTGGGGCAAGAATGGGTTGATCAGACAGGGCTGAATGAACTGTTGAGGGTTCACCAATGGTTGTTTGGTTAGGAATGTCTTTGATTCTGTTTTAATGTTCTCTTTCTGTGCAGATAAGAAAGGTTTTTCTCTTTTTCTTGTCTATAATCCATAATGATTTAGTATATTCTGCTTTGATAAACTACAGTATTTCTAAATAATATTTCATTTTCATTGGCATCTCCCCATACCCATGCAGACTGGAGAAACTCAAAGTCTTCTTACTTTTCATGGCAATACAGTTACTGCATAGGTTCAGTAAGAATCAGTCTTCCTGTTTACTAGGAAATGCCTGGAAAAATTCTAAGGCCTTGCCTGGAACGCCATATTTGAGAGTAATGCTTATTTAATCAGATATGGTTAGACATGGTTAAGGAATTAAGGTTGACTCTATGGAGCCATTACCTAAAAAAATAAAAAATTAAAAAAAAATTAAAAATTAAATAAATAAATTTAAAAACGTTGGAAAAACTAGCTTGGTATACGGCTTTACAGGGTCCAGCTGTATAAATAGGAAGGAATGTCACTTCCTAGAGGGCACCTTAGGATATTTGGGGAATTTTGAGAAAAAAGATATTCATCCAAATACTGTTGACCCCTGAACAGTTAGGAGGTTAGGGATACTAACCCCTTACATAGTAGAAGATACACATATAACTTCTGACTCCCCCAAAACATAACTTCTAACAGCCTACAGACCAGAAGCCTTACTGATAACATGAACAGTTGATTAACACATAATTTATATGTTATTTAGATTCTGTATTCTATACTTACGATAAAGTCAGCTAGAAAAAAGAAAACATTATTAAGAAAATCATGAAGGAAGAGAACATACATTTCCAGTACTGGACTGTATTGAAAAAACAATCTGCATGTAGGTGAGCTCCACAGTGCAAACCTGCGCCATGCAAGGGTCCCCTGGATACAGGTACTGCAGGTGCTGGACACAGTGTCTTGAGTTTGGCTTTCTAGCCTCAAAAGACTTCTAAAAGTTCATATCAAATGTTTATAAAGCCTTACACGAAAGGTGAACTTGAAGAGGCTTAAATAGTAAATTGACATTCTTGCTATGCCCATGTAAACCATCAGGCCAAATCTAAAGAAACCAACTTTCCTTTGAGACTATTTTTTATCAAACAGGGGAAATTTTTGCTTCAAGGGAACACAGGCATTGTCTATAGGGTGCTCCTTGGCACTATGTATATCTGATTCTATGGAAGCCAATTTCCAACTCTGTAAGTTGGAGATATGCACTGGCAATGCCAAATAATTATTGCACATAATCAAGCAAATTCTGTCTTGTCAAGTAGAGGCTCAAGCTTCTTCCCTCAAAGTCAGTTGAGCATCCATTTACACATTCAATGTTTCTCATCTATAATTGTGTCTGTTCTTTTGATTCTTTGAATTGGTTATATCTGACAAGCTCCATCATTATTAAATAAAATCTTTTTTAAAAATGTCCATCTTATCTTGTAATGTATAAGGGTCATGATTTTACCCTTGCTTTAAAAATGTCTTTAAACAAACTCATCAACTCTACAAAACTTAACAACCTAGAATTTTTTTGTATCTCCCATCATGTCTGGGCCATTTCCTTATGTTGAGGGCTTTGCATTAGTACCTTTCCTTTGCTTTAATTCTCTGAAAGTTTTCCACTCACAAACCAAATATCGGTCACCGAATGATACTTAAATTCTAAAGTTTTAATGATTTGCAAATGATGATTATGTCCAAAAATGAAAAGAAATAGGTACTTTAAATAGTTACCAACCTACACATAGGTACACATATAACAATGTCGTATTTTAAAATAAAATTTTAAAAGCAAAAACCTTCCAAAAAATTGTGCCACTGCTCCAATATTGCACACTGTCTTTATACAGGCTCTGAAACTGGGTGATCTTTATGAGACATAGAATTTTACCAAAATATTAAAAGTGAGCTGCATACACAGAAAGTACAGAGCACTCAGTTTTTATGATTTGAAAGTGAAACCCAAGGAAGCAGAAGGCTTTATATGTGACAGCTTAAATGCTTGTAATCAAACTAATTGGCAGCACGATGACCTGAAATGAGTTTAAAGTCACTATAATATATGTTTAGCAATCAACGAACTGTTCCTTTATTATTCAGGCTCACGTTTTGCAATTTTATGTTACAGGACCAAATGGAAGTGGGGGCTGGAAAGCAGAAAATGAAAAAGGAAAAATACATAAATGATTCCATTCCTTCAAAAGAGTAAATGAAGCGAAAATGAGCCTATTGCTGAATGATGAAAAACAATAAAATTAGCATGATGAATGAAATCAGGAATAAAACCATTAAGTGGGCTATCTGTTGCTGAAAGAAATCTTATATACATAGGAATTCACAGGTTTAAAAGTAGAGATTCCATTTTCATAAAAGTAACTTAACATAAATAAAACTCATTCAGCAATTTTCTCAAATAGAGCAATAACAGAACCCATTGAAAAACTTCTAGCAAGAACCAATGCAGTCTTCTCCCTGCTGTCCCCAATAAGACAGTATCCTACCCCAAAAGTAATGAGTCTTTGCACAAGTATGACAAACTATGTGGCAGAAAAAGGATGAAATACAATAAAGGGTGATACTTAGGCAAATTACCTAAATGAGCCTTGGACAAGCTAGACCTGAGCAAGAAAAGGGAAGATGAACATAAAAACCTACTAACACAAATATGACTGTAATTAAATCAAGCAGTAACTATAACTGGTGAGATTGCTGTCAAATTACAGTCTGTATACATACAACTAAAGCCTAGGAACGAATGTTGGGCTGACTTCTCCAGAACCTCATGAGGAGCTTGTTGTAAATCAATGCTTCCGGGTTGGCAAGGGGTGGGAGGCCTGAAAATGACAGTTCTGAAGAGTAAAAACCTTCCAGAAAATATTGCCTTTTTAAATAATACGTGGGTCAAAGAAGAAATCCCAAGAGAAATTTTTGAACTAAATATTTTGAAGTAACAATAAAAGTAACGTAAATCCTAAGTAAGCAGAAGAAAAGAAATCATTAAAAATAAAATAGAAATCAAGAAAAAGGAAAATAAAATCAATGGAGAAAATCATTAAGGCCAAAGGCTGGTTCTTTGAAAAAAATCAATAAAAAGTCAATAAGCCTCTACCTTGGCTATGATAAAAAAGAGAGGACACACATTACTAATATCAGAAATTAAAAAAAGGGATATCACTACATATCCCATAGACATTAAAAGGATAATAAAGAAATGTTATGAAGAATTCTAGGTCACAAATGACAATCTAAATGAAATGAACCAATTCTATGAGAGATACACTATGGCAAAACTCACATAAGAAGAGATAGATAGTCTGAATAGACCTGATTAAGGAAATAGAATCAATAATTAACTTTTCATAACAGAAGGCACTAGACCCGGAAGGGCTTGTTCGTAAACTCTACTAAATATTTCAGGAAGAAATTATAGCAATTATCAACAATCTCTTCCAGAAGATAGAAGAAGACAGAATATTTCATGACTCATTTCATGAGACCTACATTATCTTAATATCAAACCTGGACAAAGACAACAGAAGAAAAGAAAACTACAGACCATTATCTGTCAGGAACATATATGTAAAAATCCTCAGTAAAGTATTAGCAAATCAAATCCAATAACATACTTAAAAAATGATACACCATGACCAAGTAGTATTTCTGCCAGAAAAGCAAGGATGGTTCAACATTTGAATATCAATTAATGTAAATATTCATATCAGAAGGCTTAAAGAAAAATAATGTGATTATATTAATAGATGGGGAGAAAAGCTTTGTCAAAATCCAATACCCATTCATGATAAAAGTTCTCAGCAAAGTAGGACTAAAAAGGAACTTCTTCACCTTGATAAAGGATATCTACATCTATAGCTAACATAATTCATAATAAAATTCTCAAAAGTTTCTTGTATTAGCTTATTAGCAAGGAAAGGATGCTTCCCCTCACAATCCCTTTTCAACATCATACTGGAAATCCTAGCAAATGCTATAAGACAAGAAAAGGAAATAACAGGTATACAGATCAGTAAGGAAAAAATACAACTGTTTTTGTTTTCAGATGAAATGATCACCAATGCAAAAAACTCAAAAGAAATCCGTAGAACTAAGAAGTGATTAGAGCAAGGTTGCAAGACACAAGGTTAATGTTCTAACAATCAATTACTTCTCCTATGTACCAGCAATGAACAAGTGGTATTTGGAATGAAGATATTATCATTGACATGAGCATTCCCCAAAATTAAATATTTAGTTATGAATCTAACAAGATGTATAACTTATACACAACTTATAACCTGTACAAAATTTGTGTGTGGAAACTACAAAGTTCTCATAAAGGAGACCAAAGAGAATTAAATTTATAGAGAGATATTCCATGTTCATGAATAAGATGACTCAATATTGTCAAGATGTCATTTCTTCCCAACTTGATCTATAGATTCAATTGAATTCCAATCAAAATCCCAGCAAGATATTTTATGGATATTGACAAATTGATTCTAAAGTTTGTAGAGAGAGACGAAAGACCTCTGGGTCTTTGAATAGCTAACTCAATGTTGAAAGAGAAGAACAGAGTTGAAGAACTGATGTAACTCAATTTCTAGACTTATTAAGAAGAAATACCAGCTAATACACTTATTATTTATCTACAGAAATCGAGACACCACGATATTGGTGGGAGAATAGAGAAAGAGACTACTGCAACAGACTAGAGAGCTCAGAAATAGGTATAAATGTAGTCAACTGATGTTTGACATAGGAACAAAGGCAATACAATGGTGCAAAGAGAAGTCTTTTTGACAAATGGTGGTGGAACAACTGGACATTCACATACAAAAAGGAAAAACACAAAGAATCTAAACACAGACCTGACACCCCACACAAAAATTAACTCAAAAATATCAAAGACCAAAACAGAAAATACAAAACTATAACATTCCTGAAAGATAACAGAGGAGAAAATCTATGTAAGTTTGGCCACAGCAATGACTTTTTAGAAACAATAACTAAGGCACAACACATGAAATAAGTAATTGACAAGCTTAATTAACTTCATTAAAAGGAAAAAATTCTGTTCTGTGGAAGACAGTGTCAGGAGAATGAGAAGACAAACAGCAGACTGAGAGAAAGTATTTGCAGAAGAGATAACTGACAATAGCCTATTATGCAAACTATATAACAAAACTCTTAAAACTCAATAAAAAAGAACATAAAAAGCCTGATTAACAGATAGGCAAAAGACCTGAACGTGACACCTCACCAAAGAAGATATACAGATGGCAAGTAAGTATATTAAAAGATGTGCAACATTATGTCATTAGAAAATTACATGTTACAACAGCAAGATACTACCACACATCTATTGCAATGTAAAATTCCAAAACACTGACAATGCCAAATGCTGGCAAGGATGAAGAACAGAAGGAAATTTCATTCACTGCTAATGGCAATGCAAAGTGGTACAGCCACTTTGGAAGACAGTTTGGCAGTTTCTTCCAAAACTAAACATACTCTTAACCATAAGAGCCAGAAGCTGTACTCCTTGGTATTTATGCAAATGAGTTGAAAGCTTATATCCACACAAAACCTACAAACAGATGTTATAGCACCTTTATTTATTATAGCTCAACTTTGAAAGCAACCAAGATGCCGTTCAGTGGCTGAACAGATATATTAACTGTGGAACATCCAAACAATGTATTATTATTCAGCACTAAGGAAAAAAAGAGCTATCAGGTTATAAAAAGACATGGAGGAACCTGAAATTCATGTCACTAAGTGAAGGAAGCCAATCTGCAAAAGCTACAGACTGCATTATTTCCAACTATATGGCATTCTGAAAAGAGCCAACTATGGAGACAGTAAGATTACGGAGACACTGGTTGCCAGGGGTTAATGGGAAGAGCGGAGTGAAGAGGTGGAACATGGAGGCTTTTTGGGCAGTGAAACTACTCGGTAGGATATTTTAATGGTGGGTGCATGTCATCTACTGAAACCTAGGAAGTGTGCAACACGAGGCGTGAACCCTAACATAAACTAAAGACTTCGGGTGATAATGATGTGCCAGCGCAGGTTCACTAATGATAATAACTGTATCATGGTGTGGGACATCATTAGTGGGTCTACGTGAGCCAACGGGAACAGCAACACTCTGTACTTTCAGTTCAGTTTTTCTGAAAATCTTTAACTGTGCTAAAAAGTGATGCTTATTAAACCACTGCCACAACAACAACAAAAACCAAAAAATAAAAAATAAAAAAATAAAAAGAACTAAGCCTCCCAGGAAGCTTTCCCAGTAAAGATTTTTCAGAAAATTGTGGCCGAGTTTAGTCTACTCCCTTATATGGGTGAATGAGGCTTTCATTAAATTGGCCTATATTTACGTGTGAATATTAAAAAACAAACAACCTTTTTTTGGAAGGGAAAGATAAAAGTTTTATGCTTAGCTGAAAGAAGATAAGGATCCCACAGGCTTTAATGTCCAGTGAGTGATGTAAAACATAGAGACAGAAGGGCACCTGGGTGGTTCAGTCAGTTAAGCATACGACTTCGGCTCAAGTCATGATATCATGGTTTGTGGGTTCGAGCCCCGTGTTGGGCTCTGTGCTGACAGCTCAGAACCTGGAGCCTACTTCAGATTCTGTGTCTCCTTTCTCTCTGCCCCTCCTCCACTCATTTTCCGTTTCTGTCTCAATAATAAATAAACATTAAAATTTTTTTTTTTAATATGGAGACAGAATTTACCATTTGGCCTAAGTTCTGAAAGGTTAAGAAAAGAAAAGCAAATGCTATTTTCCTTTTGCTCAATGGCAGGATAGTTTTATATTATCAAGTTCAATTCTCAACTTGAATTCTTCTCCTAGTTGCAGGACTTCGGAAAAGATACTTTTTTTTTCATTCACGAAATGACTTTGACAAATGGTCCCTGAATATGCATAGTCTCTCAATCAGATGTACAGCATTGCTACCAACATATCCACAGATATGCTGACATTAACAGGCCCCTTTAAAGAGCACCTTGATCTAACCCTCATTTCAAAGACTAAAAAATCATAATGTAATTTCATGACCCAACCACGTTAGAATTTGCAATAATTTCAAAAATAAACTTATTATCTCTTCTGTATTCAATATTTAAATATGTGTCACAATTCAAGAATTCTACATTTATGATGCAACTGTATTATAACACAGACCTATTATAAATAACTGCTAGTTTTTCATTTATCTCCTTTTTCTAATTATTACTCATGCACATCTATTATGACATGAATACTATATCAAATTGTACCTCTTTTATAGTGTGTCCTTTTATCTACTTTAGATAATACTGCTTGTTCACAGATCTTAGAATAATTTGAAGAGGCTTGACTATGAATACCCACATCACAACGGAACCTATGGTAAGTATATTTTAATGGTCAATTGCTTTGCCATTCTGCAGCAGAATAAAGGTGTCCACACAATAATGTCCAGTTAATTTTTTTAATTAGATAAGATGACTACAAAGGAAAAAGAGACTATATGCTAAGCATGTCCACACTCTGTCTCAAAGCCCTTTCCAAATATATGTATGGATAAATGAAACAAAGGAAGAATGTCTGATTTTATTTTTGAAACTCAGAAAAAAATAAATCACTAAAGGAAATAAATGACCAGAATCTGTAATAGCCAGCTAGTGCCTATCAAATCCCAGCAAGAAGAGATGCTGCAAAAAGAGCAACGAGGGAAGCCTGGCAGCCACTGATATTTTGTTATCAACAACCTGGATAAAGATGAAGAAGTGACTTTTGGCCGTGGGCAGGGTTCACAGCGCGGCACCAAGAGAAACAACGATGTATTCGATCCAGACACAGGTCAGTGTGCTAAGTGCACCAAGACGAACTTCAACATATTTGCACATATGTGCCTGTGC
Source organism: Suricata suricatta (assembly GCF_006229205.1). NCBI lineage: Eukaryota > Metazoa > Chordata > Mammalia > Carnivora > Herpestidae > Suricata > Suricata suricatta. The sequence continues at coordinate 25,547,996 of NC_043707.1, forward strand.
ATAGTTGTTCCACGTATGGAAAAGACACACTTGTTAGTTAACTGTAATCAAAGCACCAGGGAGGTGTAGGTGGCAAGAAAACTTGTGTGATCTTCAGCCATGCCAACTAAAGGGGAGTCTCTAGGGTGACAGAGGCCGTCGTCCCAACAATACTTAGTTTTGCGAGTTAGGTTGCAGACTGGTAGTCAGACAAGGTGATATGTGAAGTTCCCTCTGCCTCACAGGTTCTATATGTCTATAAAGGTTCTAAACCTATAAAGGCAAAGCCAAAATAATAGATCTATTTTAATTACCCAACTGAAAGCTAGGAATTTAGAAACAGATGAAAATAACTTGTGACTATATTATGTGTCTTTACAAAATGCAGCTTAAGACTCTCATTTGGTCATGATGCCTAGCTGTATAATGCCTGATTAGAAAAACCTATTGGCTCTCTAGTTTCCTTTGCTCCCCAGAATGTTCTAGTATTAATGCTCCTTTTGTTTAGAGAAATCAGGTTTTCATAGCATATTGCTAGTTCTTTTATTTTCAAATGTATTTCAAATAAATTATGAAGTGACCAAATTTCTTGTCGCCTTTGCATTGAGAGTTGAGATGCCAACTTCCCATGACTTTCTCTGCACAGGATACAGCCCTGCCTTCCCTTGGCAAGTCAGGCCTATTTCTCACGAAGGTATGAAAAAGTAGGTTGCAGTTAGGATCCTCTGGCAAAAGGGAACATGTGAATGTTCTCTCTAGGGACTAAAATGGAAACAGAATTCTTGAGAGTAAAAAAGAGAATTATGGCACACTGTAGGCTTAGGTGAGTTCTTGGTGGGTCTGTTTAATGCTACCTGCATGATTCAGTCTCTCCTCACCTTGTTTCTGTGCCAGGCTAGCCGCACACATAGTCATTTGTTGGTTTGGGCAAGATTTTATGAGATGTGATGAACGTATGAAACATTAGGAGTTTACCAGGAACCACAGTTGTTATGCCTTGCTGCATTTTTAATGGCTCCTTAAAATCAGAGGCCACTACACACAGCAGCACATCTAGACAGGAAAACACTGCAATTATCTGGCTTCACCACTCCTTTGCAAATCTGCTAGTGCATTACAGTTTATAAACCCTAATAGACAATCATCACCTTTGGCAATGCTTCTACTTGAGAAGAGCCACAATCCGGATTTATTACCAGACAGTTGTCAATGGAGACTGATAGGTTTTTTCTTTTCTTTTTTTTTTTCCCATTCTGTTTGTTTTGTTTCCGTCCTGCAAACCAGACATTAAAGATTTCAGAGCAGAAATTAAGTGTGGTATAAGGCAGGTCCCTTTAAACATGACTGTTAGTGAAGCTAATTACTACAGGAAAATTAGAGATCATTCATTAGCCTAGTAAGCAAATCAAGGTTTGTTAACAGTGATCTATAATGCCAAGCCTTGGGTAACCGTGCTGGTCTTCTCACATATATGTGTGAAGAACCTGGCAGTTTATTAACTGTCCTATATCTAACCAGCTTGTCACCAGGGCGCTTTTGTTAAAACGATATTGTATTTTAAATGGATAAACATTTTTACATGAGCAAAATGCATTTTAAATGTTTGGCTTCTGAAGTCAAGTATCGGGAGATAGGGGAGGTGTCTCAAACTATCTAAGCTTCCAATAACTCTTGTTTACTGCTGGAGATGACTATAGGAAAATGTGACACTGGGAGTTAAAATAGCACTTTTCCTCTTTAACAAGCCCCAGTTGTGGTTTTTAACCTCTTTTCAAATGATACTCTTGGTGTTTCACAAAGCTGTAAGTTTCTTATGCAATGGATAGGGAAGCATCTAATTTACAATTTCAGGAAAAATATTTTTTTTCAAGGAGTTAAGCAAAGGAATGAGTCTTTTGATCTGAGATTCTGATTAATAGTCCACAAAACTCCAGGGCAGTTAAATCTATCAAAAATAAAGGTTGTGTGGGTAGTCAGAGGAAACTGTGGTATTTGATAGTGCACTTGGCTCATTTTATATAGCTCATACCAACGAATTCAACATTTCTATAATCTGAAAATCTTCAACAAGAATAGGACATCCTCTTTGAAGCTAATATTAGGTGGAAAAACAAGAAAAAAAGAAAAGGGGAAGGAAATGGGAAGGGAAGAAAGAGGAAATAAAGTGACTTTCTAAATTCCATGACAGTGGCCTGTCTATTCCCTCTGGGGCTGTCGATGAACAATGCTCAACAGTCTCTACTGAGTCATCTCTGTGACAGATAGGATACACTAGCTAGGGAAGAGAGTGAGACTACAGCCTCAATATTTCTATGTGCTAAAACCTAACTGAATAGCACAAATATAAAACATTATTCATTATTATTAATTTCAAAGACAGGCAGACTTGGCCACTCAATCGCAATGTGGATTCTTTCATTGCTGACACCGAAGAGCAGTGTTCATTAGGCATAAGGGGACCATGGCCTTGTCTTCTTGGTTCAAAGGAGAGCAAAGAGAGGCGGCAAGACCAATTGAAAGCACTGGTCCCACATGGCAAACATTTAGGGGTAAGGTAGTCAGAATCATGGATCTTGGAATATCAGAACCAAAGGCCCTTTAATGAGCAATTAACTAGTCCCATGACTTGTAAAATCTTTGTCTTTTTTTCCAAAATGATTTACATTCTCCAAATCTGAGGGGTCAAGGAGAGGGGTTGAGGGGACAGGAAGACCAGGCCAAGGGCTATTTCCTCTTCTCCCTCAGGAGCACCTGGATTTTCACCTTATCTCCTCAATTAGAGCTTGCAACAGCCAACAGCAAAGACTCCTGTGGACAGCAGATGTTTAAAAATATGTGGCCGATCTCCTCACAGAAATGCTGAGAAGATGAGAGTGTGGAGGGGTTAGTTTCTGGCAACTAGAAACACCAACTGATCCTTTCTCATCTGATTATCCTATTCACCAAATTTCTCAATTCCTTTGTATTGCATAAAAAAGCTCAGGGTTAGCTGGAAGAGGCCCCTCACTGTGGAGATCCTGCAAATGATGAAATGTCTGCTCACCAGAACTGAACTTGTAACGTACATATAGTCGGGTATGTCCCTCAGAGCTCACTGATCCTGTTCCCAAAATGTAGAGTAATCACACACAGTTGAAAACAGAAAAAAAAAAAAAAATGGAGAATACAATTATATTTTTAGTCTAAGGCTCCTGTCCCAACAAAGATACTCAGTACATGTATAAACTGACCGTTCAGGGTAACTAAGATTATTTCTGTGGTTTCTAATCTTATTAAAACACCTACTTCAGTGTAGTTTTGGATTTTGTTACTTTATAGCAGAAAATTACAGTTAAGGGTAGTATTTCTTTTTTAATGTTTGTTTTTGAGAGAGAGTCAGAGACAAACAGACAACAAATCAGGTGAGGAGCAGATAGAGAAGGAGAGAGAGAATCCCAAGCAGCCTCCACACTATAAGCATGGACCTTGATGCAGGGCTGGAACCCATGAACCATGAGATCATGACCTGAGCCAAAATCAAGAGTCAGATGCTTAACCGAATGAGCCTCCCAGGTGATCCTCAAGGTAGTATTTTAAAGGTTACAGTTCAGTATCATGGTAACAATTTACCCCTGGGAAGAGTAACTGATTTTCATTTACCCACATGTTTCTGCATAGTAAATAGATAGTTTCAAAATCACTCAACTCTTTTCCTGGCTTTGCTCCATATTCCCTACAATTAGCCTGACACAGGGCTTGATCTCACAAACCATGAGATCATGACCTGAGCCGAGATCAAGAGTGGGATGCTTGACTGACTGAGCCACCCAGATGCCCCCTAAGATATTTTTTGATAAGCATAAGGCTGGGTTTTAAGGACATACTGAAATTCTCACATGTTTTAATGTAGATTTCTATCTGCATGGCAATGTTTTGTTCTTCCCATTACTTTGGCCACCTCCCTAAACTATCACTGAAGATACATACACACTTAAACTTCTAACTCCCTACTCTAATTTCTAAATTTACTAGCTTCCTCAAATCCAATTTCTCCTTCCTGGGATTCCTATTCCAAATAAAAGAAGCATCATAGTCATTGATCCAGGGTTTCACATCTTTCTCGTTTTTAACAGATCAGTAGCATCAAGTCCAGATCTACCTACAAATCATTCCCTACAATTAACCAATGCAAGCCTAGCCTTTTTCCAGAAACATTACACAGTCAAAGCAATCCCACACAATGACAGGATTCTCTGTGCTCTTACCTTTGCTGCCTCAAACTTTGCTTCACATTTTCTTTATCTGTTGAGAATCTCAATATCCATTAAGTTCTGCACAACTTCAGCCTCCTACAATTCATAACTCACCCTTATAAATACTCCTGGGTGTTCTACTGACTCTTCTTGTAGGACTGATCAGTTTGCCTTGTATCAAACTCAATGATGTACCCTGGACTTGAAGTCCAAGCTTACATCTTATTTACTGTATGAATGAAGAGCAGGTGTTTAATATATATTTGACAATTAAAATGCACTAAACTCTCCATCTGGTGAGCTGTTTTCTAACTCAATCTTTATCAATGAATCAAAATGACACAATAATAACTGGAGATCTCTGATGGAATTGAGATTTTTAAAGAATTTCCATTATAATGGAAACTTATGAGTAAATCAAGGCCAATAATTCATTTACCCCAAGTTAATTATTAATAAATATAAATATTAGAATCTTATTTGGGAGACATGTTAAAATACTCAGCATCATTTATCTTTAAGCATTTGACAGGTAATGATTAAATACCTGAATTACAAAATTCTCTCCCAGCAACACCAGCAAGTACTGGCAGGTGGGGCGGAAGGTGACTTTGGGTGGAGTTGCAGTCAAGACCAGGCTGATATAGCTGCATTTCTAAACTTAAAACCCAGAGAAACATTATAAAGTTGAAAAATGTTAGGCTCTCTGTAGAGCCTAAATCCACTTACTTAAAAAATTTTTTTGTATAACGTTTATTCATTTTTGAGAGAGAGAGTGTGAATGGGGGAGGGGCAGAGAGCAAGGGAGTCACAGAATCTAAAGCAGCCTCCAGGCTCTAAGCTGTCTGCACAGAGCCTGACACAGGCTCAAACTCATGGACCACGAGATCATGACCTGAGCTGAAGTCAGACACTCAACTGACTGAACCACTCATGTGCCCCTAAATCCACTTATTTAAATGCGATGTATCAAAAATATTAAAAGCATCACAGAGGAAGGAAAGGAACTGGGTCTTTTAGGAAAGACTAAATTCCTTGAGAGGGGCCATGGTTTTTCACATCTGTAACCCATCACCTAGAACAGTGCCTGATTGAGAACCTGTTTAAGTACTTAATGAAAGACAAAAAGCCAGAAGTGTCTATTAAAAGAAAAGCCCAGTCTTTAAGAAAAAAAAAAAAACCCACATTATTCAGAAGATACTTCAGGGTCTATGGTCAAAAACTTAGAAGAGGGCAAAGAATCTAATCCTTTTATGACCTGATAGGTCTGATGGAAAGCCACAGATCAATATTTTGCACCCACTGCCTGTTACCAACACTATAAACACAATTTCTTAAGCCATAAGACCGCACATGAAAGCACTAATCACACACATCCCATGTTAAGACATGTACCGCTACACAATTTCCTTTTAGTAGATAATGTGGTAGCTTTAATCATTAGGTAGTAGGGCACTGGTTTCCTTGATAATCTTCACGTATCTATATTGATAGATGTGAGGCAACTGAGGAGAATGGAAGTTACTACTTGGGAACCATTATGAAAATATCTCTGGATGACTGGAGTTTACAAAAGTGGGATCCAGGCTATATGAGACTATGGGCCTGAGACACTTGGATTCACCCCTGGAAGAAGGCTGAAATTTATCCAGAGAGGCAGGCAGGACATATCAGCAGAAAAAAGGAAAACTTCCTTTACACCTGGCATCAGATTCAGCCTGACAAGTCAGTCAACTCCTACACAGTAGCTACCAACTACTGGCAGATGGAGTCCAGGGCTTGTAAAGAATGAGTCCAGAACCTTCCTGCAATGACACATCAGACCACTGGCAACCAGGAGACACTTCTACCGGTCTTAGCTCTCTACTGACTTTGGTTACTTCATTCAGGTGTGCTAGGGCATCTACTTTTCTTCTTGGTATCAGCAAACACATGACACAACCTCAAAACACCTGAACATATTGACTAGCTCTTTCTTACCCTCCTAGCCCAAACTCAAGAGCTGTTAGCAGTCTTTAAATGCCTCAGATCTGAAGAAATCGAATCAGTTATCAAAAATCTCCCAACGAATAAAAGCCCAAGGCCAGATGGATTCCCAGGGGAATTCTACCAGACGTTTAAAGCAGAGTTAACGTCAATCCTTCTTAAGATATTCCAAAAAACAAAAATGGAAGGAAGACTACCAGATTCATTCTATGAAGCACATATCACTCTGATTCCTAAGCCAGGCAGAGACCCAACAAAAAAAGAGAATGAATACAGATGCAAAAATACTCAACAAGATACTAGCAAACTGAATTCAACAGCATATAAAAAGTATTATCCATTATGATCAAGTGGGATTTATTCCTGGGTTACAAGGCCAGTTCAATATTCACAAATCCATTAATGTGATCCACCATATCAACAAAAAAAAAGGAAAAATTCATACGATCCTGACGATAGATGCTGAAAAAGCATTTGACAAAATACAACATCTCTTCTTAATAAAAACCCTCGAGAAAGCTGAGATAGAAGGAATCATAAAAGCCATTTACGAAAAGCCCACAGCCAATGTTATCCTCAAAGGGGAAAACTGAGAGCTTTCCCCCCTGAAATCAGGGACGCGACAGGGATGTCCACTCTCACTATTGTTGTTTAACATAGTGCTGGAAGTCCTAGCATCAGCAATCAGACAACAAAAGGAAATAAAAGGCATCAGAATTGTCAAAGAAGAAGTCAAACTTTCCCTTTTCGCAGACGACATGATACTCTACATGGAAAACCCGGCAGACTCCACCAGAAGCCTTCTAGGACTGATCAATGAATTCAGTAAAGTTGCAGGGTACAAAGTCAATGTACAGAAATCAGTTACATTCTTATACACCAAAAATGAAGCAACAGAAAGAGAAAGCAAGAAACGGATCCCATTCATTATTGCACGAAAAACCATACAATACCTAGGAATAAACCTAACCAAAGATGTAAAAGACCTGTATGCTGAAAACTATAGAAGACTTATGAAGGAAATTGAAGAAGACATGAAGAAATGGAAAAACATTCCGGGCTCTTGAATTGGAAGAATAAACATTGTTAAAATGTCCTTATTACCCAAAGCAATTTACACATTCAATGCAATCTCCATCAAAGTTGCATCAGCATTCTTCTCAAAGCTAGAACAAACTATCTTAAAATTCATATGGAACCACAAAAAACCCCAAACAGCCAAAGTAATATTAAACAAGAAAACCAAAACGGGAGGCATCACAATCCCAGACTTTAGCCTCTACTACAAAGCTGTCATCATCAAGACAGTATGGTATTGACCCAAAAACAGACACATGGACCAATGGAATAGAATAGAGAACCCAGAACTGGACCCAGAAGTATATGGCCAATTAATCTTTGACAAAGCAACAAAGAGTGTCCAATGGAAAAAAGACAGCCTCTTCAACAGGTGGTGTTGGAAGAGCTGGACAGCAACATGTAGAAAAATGAAATTAGACCACTTTCTGACACCATTCACAAAAATAAACTCAAAATGGATAAAGGATCTGAATGTGAGACAGGAAACCATAAAAACCCTTGAGGAAAAAGCAGGAAATAGCCTCCTAGACCTCAATCACAGCAATTTCTTCCTCGACACATCCCCAGAGGCAAGGGAATCAAGAACAAAAATGAACTACTGGGACCTCATCAAGATGAAAAGCTTCTGCAAGGCAAAGGAAACAATAAAAAAAACCTAACAGGCAACCAACAGAATGGGAAAAGATAGTGGCAAATGGCATATCAGATAAAGGGCTAGTATCCAAAATATACAAGGAATTCACTAAACTCCATACACAAAAAATGAATGATCCAGTAAAGAAATGGGCAGAAGACCTGAACAGACACTTCTCCAAAGAGGACATCCAGATGGCCAACAGGCACATGAAACGATGCTTAGCGTCACTCATCATCAGGGAAATTCAAATCAAAACCACGCTGAGATACCACCTCACACTGGTCAGAGTCGCTAAAATAAGCAAATCAAGAGAATATAGATGCTGACGAGGGTGTGGAGAAATAGGCACCCTCCCATACTGCTGATGGGAATGTAAACTGATGCAGCCGCTCTGGAAAACAGTGTGAAGGCTCCTCAAAAAACTATCCATAGAACTCCCCTATGACCCAGCAATAGCACTGCTAGGGATTTACCCAAGGGATACAGAAGTGCTGATGCATAGGAGCACATGTACCCCAATGTTCATAGAAGCACTGTCAACAATAGCCAAATCATGGAAAGAGCCTAAATGTCCATCACCTAATGAATGGATCAAGAAGATGTGGTATATATATACAATGGAGTATTACATGGCCATGAGAAAGAATGAAATATGGCCATTTGTAGCAAAATAGATGGACCTCGAGGGTGTCATGCTAAGTCAAATAAGTCAGGCAGAGATGGACAGATACCATATGTTTGCACTCATAGGTCTAACAGGAGAGACCTGGCAGGGCACCATGGGGAGAGGAAGGGGGAAAAAAGAGCTGGGGAGAATGAGGGACACAGATCATGGGAGACTATTGAATACTGAAAAGAAACCATGAACTGAAGCGGGAGGGGGAGGGAAGGAGGAAGGTGATGGTCATGGTGGGGGGCACTTGTGGGGGGAAGCACTGGGTGTTATATGGAAACCAATTTGACAATAAACTATTTAGAATGACAAAAAAATGCCTCAGGTCTGAGGAAGAAAATAAACAAATGGATTTAAGAAACAAATTAAACAACCATAATACATGGACAGCCTAGAATAGTTCATTCCAACATCATGGTGATCCTAGAGGATCACAGAGAATGAATTCCGTATTTGGTTTTTGTTCACACACGTAGTAAAGCAGTATATGGCTGACCACACACACAGTCACAGGCTCCTCAGAAAACTACGAGAATACAGCAAGAATCAAGTATTCCTGACCTACAGCTACAAATTCCAAAATTTACTTCTTGCATCACTAATTTCTCGTGGTAATCCTCTACCAACCACAACATTACACAGACACTTAATGAGAGCAAGTTTTGTCCATCAGACACTATCATGGGAATAACTGGCTATTAATGAGAGCTGTTCTATGTGCATTAAACACCTTGTCTCATTTAGAATTCACAGCTCTGTTAGGTGGGTGCAGACTCTCAGACATCAAATAACCTGCCCAAGGTCACACAAGTAGTCTTCAATCATTCTGTCTCTAAGTTCTTAATTATCCACTATGCACAATAACACTTCAAATACAAGTGTGAGAAGTGAATATAGCTCAAAACATTTAAATTAAAATGAAAACGTGTTCACTGCATTAACGTTTAAAAAAAAAAAAGAAAAACCCTACACATTCCAACAAGTTTTGGTACTCTTGCCAAAAATAAAAAATAAAAAAGCAAATAGCTTCCAACCAGTCTATACTTCCATTTATATTTAGAACATGAGCTGGGCATGAGTATGTAATGAATATATATGTGTGTCTCTCTGTGTGTATAACACCCACATTATTCAAAAGCTCCCAAAAATGTGAAAAGTTTGTTCCAATCCTTCTTTATTTTGTCTACTTTAAGAATCCTTTGCAATATGCTTATGTAAATACTGATTTTAGCTGCTGTTCTCATTTCTCAAATCTTCAGCTTATAAATGAATTGGAAAAGTAACAGACCTAAGCAGACATCTTTGGAACACAAAACCAAAGAGGTATAAACAAATACGACTAAATAAGAAACAAAGGATTCTTCTTTAAATTCTTTAACTTATCACTACTGATAGATGAAAAGAACTGAAGGAAGGCAGAACATCCTGGCCATGGAGACGCGGTGTGTGTGCGCGTGTACTCCGGTGGGGGTCTATTTTATTAGCACACACAATGATCAGCACTTTTCCTTAGTTCACTAAAAGCATAAAATCTAAATGACAGAAAATCTTGAAGTTAGAGTAATCCTGGAGCATGGAAGAGTATTTAAGAAAACAGTTCCAGGTTGTTAAACCCAATAGGTGAGTGCCTTCAGTTTTCTTATACCAGAGTTCACATTGTGGTTCAATTGCATTAATAGACTAGCTCAGTGACTACAGGTGATTTGCCTCCGTCCACACTTCAAAGAGATGCTGAAAAGAATTCAGGATCAAGTCGACATATCAGCATTCCACTTACCTGGTGCTGAGCCTTCATTACAGACATACATAAAGGCTAATATGACATCACAGATCATAAAGCACAGTGCAAAGTATGTTAACGAAAAACTACTACAAGTTGTGAATATACTATTTCCACCTAGAAGCATGAAACTCACCAAGGCTGATGTTAGCACCTGAAATCAAGTATTATATTGGATATTATTGGAATGAAAATTGAAACAGAAGACACTTTTTGATGAGAACTTGGCAGTAATATCAATGGAGTTTGCACTTTGATAACACAATAATCCTATTATTGGAAACATTCTAATAGAGCATTTTTGTCATAGTTGAGAGCTGAACATGCATCTGGTACATATCTTTTCTGTGTAAGCTAATCATAGTGCAGAATCTTTTATGTAAGCAAAGCAATACCAAGAGCACTTTCACCAAAGGACGAACTTATATACTCATCCAACAGAGTACAAATGCAAAAATCATTTTAGATTCACAACTGCAGACTCTTTACTCCTAAGTGTGTAGTACTAAAGAATAAAATAAACACTCTTGAAATGAGAAAAATAAGTGACAAAAAGCATAATAAATTTCTTAATGTTTCCAGAGATGACTTTCTTCTTTCAGGGTGATCATACTGACAATAAAAAAATACTAGAACGTTCAGTCTCAAAGTGATGAAGGAAGGGCTAAGTTAGTGGTTTTGGCCTTGCTCTACTGAAGAAAGCCAAGAGGGATAATTTAGTTTTTGGACAGAGAATAGACACTGGCAGTCTCCAGATTTTACTTCCAACATCTCAGCCCACATCCAGCCTGGTGTGAAGACATGGCAGATGGGCTACTTCTGTTATTTCGACTGCTTCAACATCCTGCTTGTTTCTAGAAGCATGAATATTCAGCCACAATACGGAGCAAGCATAAGCGTGCTGACTGTATTAAACAGGTACCAAAAAATCTTTATCCTTTTCCTTTCCCTCATTATCATAGATTAAGATAAAAAAAATCAACATTTAGAAAATGCTACTTCTGCCAAGCTTGGAAAAGACTTATCATTCAACGAAATGATGCCGGTTTTCATATATTTAATGTTATGGAGAGAAATGCGTAGGCAGAAGAAAACCAGTGGAATTAGCATTTTAGGGGGGAAAATTTAAAGGCAACTAAACTGAATCAGTAATTATTTTCCACTTTGTTGTATTTTCATGATTTTATTATGTTCTTGGAAAATGCTGAGCAGGCATTAGAGTATCAGTGTTCATCATTCAGAAATGATTCCTTTAAATACCACATAAAAAATCCTCCACACTGGCATGTTTTCCTGTTGTGTAAATAATGCCTATTTGTAACTCTTCTTTATTTTTATCTTGAAAAAGATTATTGAAACCAAAAAAGGGTAATTTTGCTATAAATAAATGAAGTGACAGTTTCTCTATAAAAGAATTATCCATGAGATAATCCCTGAGGTAGGACACCATCCCCACCCCTCCCAAAGGACAGAGAAATGTCTAGAAATAACATAATACACTTATATTTGCTGAAATGAGAAATTCCTTGATCGCTGAAAGGAAATCTCAAGGCCATATACTCAGACTGTAAGGGAAAACATCCACTAAACCACCCCCCTCATCAAAATAATTTTTTAAAGAAGGCAATTCCCTGTGTATGTGGGGAAGTTCTTTAAGAGATCTTAAAAGTGGGGGCCCCTGGCTAGCTCAGTTTGTGAATGTGTAACTCTTTATCTCAGGGTTGTAGACTAGAGCCCCATGTTGGATGTACAGATCACTTACAAATAAAATGTTTAAAAAAAAAAAAAAAGAGAGAGATCTTAAGAATGAATAAAAGCCTCAGTGCACAGTCTGAATTCCATCCTCCACATGACATGGCACTTCTCACTCAAAAAACATTTATGCAGGAAAGGTGGCATGAGCCAACCAGGTCTCCTTTACACTGCCAGGTAAGAAGGAAATGTGTTGGGTCCAAGGCCCACATCTCAGACTGACTTATGATCCATGGGGCCCGAAGGGCTATGTATTTTAAAAATAAAATAATCCTAATAGAAGGATGGATACCAGTCTGCTCTTTAGGACTGAGAGGGATTTCTTAGATTTTTTTTTTCACATCCTAATGAGTGAACATTACAGAAGTAAATCAATGCCAACACAAGGCACACGTGTGGAAGTTGAGATAAACTTACGAAGTAGCCTGTTCCCAAGCTGGAAGGAGCTGAACTCTGCAATAAAGCATAAAGACAAAGTGGAAAATCAGCGATGGTTTTTAACACGTTCCAACCCACACAGCTCATTACCAGCCCTTTGCTGGGTTTTCATCGCTACATCACATCACTAGTGTACGCTGCCCCTTGTCATCTGCTACTGATACCAACACCGTGTTGGCTTAATTTTCCCCTTTACATCTCTCAACAACTCAGAGATGCTAACGTGCTATTTACTGAATTCCAAGCTTCTGCGGTGGACGTAATTGCCAATTTATTTGACAGGCAGCTGGGTAATGAATTAATGATGGCATTTCGCCCTGCACTGAGACTAAACAGACACGCATCAGCCTGCCTCCCTGACTTGCTGACATTCAATGCCCTGGTCTCAAGCTACTCAGTTTTGTGGCTGCGAAGGGGCAGGCAAGAGGAAAAAGCCCAGACTGACTTGAAAATAAAAGCCCAGTGGGTTTGGATGACTTTTCCAGTGTATGACCTACTTGCCAGTTTATTCCCTAAAGGCATCAGTTAGTACACACAGAGCGCTTTTCAAAAATGAGACATTTTGTAAACATAATTAGTAGAATAAAATGCAAAGAATGTGTGGGGAAAGGGAAGCCATGAAAAGCAACATTTTACTGAAGGTTTTAGTTACAAGAATTATCAATTTAGACTTCCATAGTTCTGACACACAGCAAACTAAAAAATAATGTTAATTCTGAAAGGTTTGCAGGGCATCATTTCTCTGGGCAAAGAGGCCAACAAGAGAACACGGGTTTTGTTTTAACCTTTTCTATGATTCATGCTTGTTTGTATTTCTGTTTCTTTTTTGCTTAAAACTTCCCATTACAAATTCTTTAATTTTTAGTATCCTTTCTGTGAATAAGAAAGGCCCTAAATAAGCTGGAGACAAAAGGAATGCTAATGCTAAGACAGGGTCCTGGTCTCTGGCGAAGTGTCCTACCACAGGCAGGGCCTTCTCCCAGACTAGCTGGGATCAGGGGCAACCCCTCCAGGGGCGGGCTGACTTCCGCCTACCAGCAGGACTCACTCAGTTCATCTCTAGCTATTGCACCTACGTGCCCTGTCCGGGCTCTGTAAGCCACAGGTAGCAGGGATCACTTGGTGAATTCATCACCACTGCCCCAGTGCGTAGCACACAGGATGCACTTAATAAGAATTTGTAGAATTAATATCTAAAGAAATAAGTGGATTGTATAGGGAGGAAAGAAGGCTTAGGTGAATTTCACATCTCCAAAAATATAGTAAAATGCAAACCTTTCTGATTTTAAACTGTTCTGAGAAGGAAATGCAGTGCTGTTAAGTATCAACAGCATCCACAACAAAAAAGAATAGTGCATCCTAAATGCACTTCCCAAAGCAAAACTTTCTTCACCTCAATGTTTCAGATGGAGTCAGGAAGAATAAAGGACAATAGATGTGTGATCTGGCACACCGTACTTGGTTTAGAAGAATCTTGCCGCATTCCTGATCCTATAAATGGTATGTAGGGAGAGCCACAGTAGCCATGGAGACAGCTTCTCAGAGCAGTGATTAGCCATGTGGCAGCATCACCTGTTTTCAGCACCCACAGACCTCCATGGAGCAGAGGAAGGCAAAAGCTGACTTAGGTCTCCACCACCCTGGAGCCATGCCCCTGGGAGGTAAACTCATTTTAGGATAAATTACTCAGAAAGAACATGGGATTTGTTTATTTCAGGTTTTCCCCCCTTCCTGCAAATGCATTTCATCCCAGAAGCAGAAGGACCCTTCCAAACCCACCTCCCACCCCCACATACATATCATCTTATTGTATACCAAAGAAAATTACATCCTTCAGGTCTCGGAAAGCTCTGTTATACTCATTTTGCATATATATTGTACATTACTCAGGGAGCGGGGTGGAGAAGAGGGTTTTGTTGTGCATATTTGTTCTGGCTATTGTTTATGCAGGTCTGACTGAATGAGGGAACAGTGGGTATCATTTCAATTTCTGATGTCAACATCAAATTACTTATTTAATTTCATGCCTGGCGAAGCATTGTATAGCTACACGCAGAATCATTTCACTTCATTTGTTATGCTGTGTTTTCGTGGCGATTGGCTTGCCTTCCAACTGACAGCTTTAATTACGACATGAATTTGATTGCACTGCCGAGGAATTAACATAATGCAACAAAGCATTTAAGCACCCTGCCTTATACCCCCCCACACAAATACAGACAGACACATGAAAGAACACAGACACTAGATCCTCCCGTGCATTAAAAGCCCATTAGGGTTTCAGTATTTGCTAGAATGCATACAGAACCTTATGGTCAGAGGCTACTCACTTTAGTCAAACCACCATACTCACCTCTTTTTCTAAACGGAAAAAAGTTGGGGGCATTAGGCTGTGTCTTCTGGACCTGGCAAAAAACTTTGAAGAAAAAAATTCTTCTAATCTAACTTTGCCAAACACCCGTAGCATTGACATTTCTTCCCTGTCTACTCCCTTCTCCACCACATTTTTCTTGGCTAATTGCCAGCTCCCTTCAATCACTGGAAATTAAAAAAAAAAAAAAATCCCTGAAAGAGGTATCTTTTTGTCCATTTCTACAACCTCAAGAATCTTGTATTCAGTGGGACACTATCCCTGGTCAACAATAAGACCTCTGCCATCAGATAAAGATAATAGAAGTTCTGAGACCAGCCACGGGGCAGGAATCAGGGTTTCACTGACAGCTGATGACACAAGTCACATTCCTTACACCTTGCTCTCCAGAAGGCCCACAAGAGTCTCAATCATGTATGTCTAATCCAAGTTTGTATCTAAATATAGATGCAAATATTTGGTAGCATTAACCTTTTTCCCAAGTCAGAAATTCCATGAACACCTGGACCCGTGGGCAAAAATGGACTATGCTACAAAAATGGAATAGATGTCTGGAAACAGCCTTCTATTATTTGAAATGTGTTATGTTGGCTATTAATTCACAGATGTGCATTTAGGGACTGGCACCAATTTCTCATATAAGAAAGAGATGCCAACAGGTCAAAGGCCTCAGAAAGTAAAGAGGTTGTGATGACCTGACCATGGAACCATTTGATAGAATCAAGCTGGTTTTAACTTTTGGTATTACCCAAATCCATATCTAATAAGGAGGGTCTTCCTTTCTTGTTTTGCTGGAGGGAGAAGGCAAACTCCAAACTATATAGCAAAACTTGCTATAGAATCTAGAAAAGGCAAGAAGATAAAATGAGGGTTGAAAAACTAAAGAGATGTTTTAAAAAAGAATGCAACAAACACAAGCATCCTTGGATTCAAAAGCATTTGAAATAATACCATACACCCATGTTTAGGCAAATACTTCTGTTGAATAATGAAAAAGACTTCATTCTTATTTTTTTCAGGTGGTAGAGATGCCAATTTCATTCATACTTTCAAGGCAGAAAAGATGGGTGTAGAGAGACTGAGAAAACAGAGTAAGAGAAAGTGTTGAGCAGAAAGACAAGGATATAAGGAAATGCCAGCCCCCCTGGCTGTGTGATATCTGCGATTTCCGGGCTCGTTATAAGCCATCTCCTGTTTCACATGGTCTTTTCATTCTGCTGGGTTTCTATTGTTTTTTTTTTTTCCCCAGGTTTGACCACTGCTCCAGCAATCTCTGCAAATTACCCACCTCGATCTCATTATGTTGCAAAGGAGAGCTTTCTTACAAACACACTCTGCCTCCATCTCTAAGCTACATGGGCTGCAGGAATAGTAATGGGATGCACAGTTGAAAGACATTTTCCAGGAGGTAGAACGTTGCTGCTGACATTCAAGTGTGCAAGTGGATATTCATTAAACGATCATTCTCCTCTTCCTCACTGCTCCCCACCTGACTTTCTTTCCATCTGTCACTAAGCTATCATGGAAGGTACTCATTAAACTCATGAAGTTAACATTTCTGTTTTAACGGCTTCCCTACAACAAGGGATTTCAAAATTGATTATCCATCTAAAATAGATGTGCTCCATTTATTAGCCATCTACACAGAGAGGCCATGGCCACTATTACAGCTCTCAGAGTATGAGATGGATGTGTACTCCACCCCTCGGTGAGGATGTGTGCTCTGACCCTAGCGCTAATTTAAATAGAATATTTTAAAATTCTTCCACATCACCAATTGTGTCTGACATCCTTGCCTACCCACTTCCCTGTTATGCTTTTCTCTCTTGGGAGTAAAACGAGGATCATAGCTAAGTAAATTTCCTGTAAAGGCCACAAAACAAGCTCTTTCATGGATTTTCTGTAGCATTTTAAAAAACAATGACAATTAAAAAAACTTCCTAATCTTAGGAAATGTGTCTCAGGGATAAGATTACTAATAGATGATGAATACACAATATAAATTTGAATGGGAATT
This sequence comes from Suricata suricatta, assembly GCF_006229205.1. Classification (NCBI taxonomy): domain Eukaryota; kingdom Metazoa; phylum Chordata; class Mammalia; order Carnivora; family Herpestidae; genus Suricata; species Suricata suricatta. The sequence continues at coordinate 25,564,941 of NC_043707.1, forward strand.
ACTTCCTGGGGAATTCAAGGAAAAACAGGCCAAAAATTAAAATGAGAAATACCATATGATCCACTAATTCCATTACCGTATTTACACAAAGAAAATGAAAACACTAATTTGAAATGAATATACACCCCTGTGTTTACTGCAGCAGTATTAACAACAGCCGAGATATGGAAGCACCCCAAGTCCATCCACAGATGAATGGATAAAGAAGTGGTCTTGTCTATCTATCCATCCATCCATCCAAAGGGAGTATTATTCAGCCATAAAAAAGAATGAGATCTTGCCATTTGTGACAACACGAATACACTTAAAAGTATTAAGCTAAATGAAATAAGTCAGAGAAAGACAAATTATTTCACTGATTTGGAATCTAAAAAAACAAAACAAGTGAATAATCAAATGAGAAAACAGACTCAAATACAGAGAACAAACCGGTGGATGTCAGAGGAAGGGTGGATGGGATAAAATAAATAAAGGGGATCAAGAGGTACAAACTTCCCGTTACAAAGTAAGTGACAGAGGTGAAAGTACAGCACAGGGAATAGAGTGGATAAGACAGTGATAACGCCGGATGTTGCCAGACGGTGACTGCGCTGCTGTAGTGAGGAATGCATGAGGCACAGAGGCATCGAGTGAACCAGAAACTAACACAGCACTACATCCATGATACTTCAAAAAAAATTCTACAGATAACAAAAGAAACAGACACATAATACAATTATCTTTTCAACGGAGAAATTTTATAATTTCATACTACAAAAGTTTAAAAAAATAGTGGAAATTTCAGGGAACACGGAGCCCAGTACGGGTGATATATAGGGAAAAAGTTTGCTTTTGTTTTCCTTTTTTATTTGTCATCATTATTGTTATTGCTTTTGGTGTTTAATAAATAACAGATGTGATTTTAAAAAAGAGAGGGCAACAAATTGAGAAAAGCAGCAGGTATGGAAATGGACCCTTATAACGTGGATTTTCAATCCTCTGTTCCAACCCATGTCACGTGGTCACTGGCTCTCATCTATACTCTGTGCCCTCTGGCTTCTTTACCTCCCTGCATTCTTGGTCTTTTCTTTATCTGCTCTTTCATATAGAGGGCAAATAAATATTTTAAAATAAAAATTGTAACAACATTCCTTTTAACATCTTCTAGTGCGAAAGAACGACTATCCTCAGAGTCACAGAGAATTCTTCTGACTGTGCCCCAGCTGGGACAATGGTTTTTCTTTTCCTGCTTTTAGACCTCATTTGAAATGTGGACTCCTCCTAGGTCTCAAGCCTTCCAGCCTTTGGACTAGGATTACACAATCAGTCCTCCTGGTGATCAGACTGGAACTAAGCGGGGACTCTCCTGGATTTCCAGCCTGCTGACTACAGACCTTCGGACTTAGCAGCTTCCATAGTTGTATTTAATTATACACACTCTTGTTCTGTTTCTCTCGAGAACTGTGACTGATAAAACAAACTTATTTGGTGTGCATGCTGCCAAAGTTTGCACTAGAATGCCCTTATTTGGGCAATGGGTCTTTGCAGACATAATCAAGTTGGGGTCATACTAGACGAAGGGGGTCCTGATTCCAAGAACTGGTGCTCTGACAACTACAGACTGAGCAGAAGGCCGTGTGAAGACAGAGACAGGTGCCGGACTGATATAATTACAAGTCAAGGAATGCTGGAGGCCACCAGAAGCTAGAGGAGGAATGGAAGGGTCCTTCCTGGAGCTTTCAGAGGGATCATGGCCCTGCTGAGACCCTTAATGTTGGAATTTTAGCCTCAAAAACTATGAGATCATAAATTTCCATTATTTTAAGCCATCAGCCTGTGGTCGTTAATTACAGTAGCCCAGGGGACTAATGCCACACTTAGCTTCCTTACCACACACAAGAAGAGATCATGTGATCAGCCTCTGTGCTCAGTCACTATATTCCAGCCTCACTGGCCTTACTTCTTTCCCTGAAACATGTCATGCTTGCTCCTGACCCAGGCCCTTGAGCTTGTGCTCCCTGATACCCAGGATGCTCTTCCCACACATCTTCACAGGCCCACCTCCTTCAGGCTTTGGTTTAAACAGTGTCTACAGAAAGGCCTCATCCGATCACCTGGTTAAGGCAGCAACACGTGCCCTTCGACCCCTCATCACTGTTTTGTTTACCTGGTAAAATGTTATACTCTTTGCTCACAGGTCTGTTGTGTGCCTGAATGCAAGCCTCATGAGGATGGAGACTTCATCTTGTCCACTAGTCAGCCTCAAGTGCACAGAACTACACGCAACACATTTAAAGTATTGGGTAAATATTTCTGGACAGTCAAAATGCTGATGCACCCAAGAAAATGCATAAATACATGGTTCTGGAATAGAAAAGAGCAGAAACAAATTATCAGGGAAAAGGAAACGCTAACACAAATTTTAAAAAGAGAGAGAAGGGAAGAAACAGAACATGAAGAACACTTTACATGTCTGGATTAGATCAGATCTTCTTCCTAACTACGGGAAACTCTGGATGGTATGGCCCCTGTCTGTTTCTTCCTTAATAACAGCCAGCCAACCTGGCACGGAGTAAAACCTCAGGAAAAGTCTGGGGGAAAGGTGGGAAGAAAAAAGGCTGGGAACACACATATGAATGAGTGACTGCGTGGTGGGACCCACAAACATGGGGAGTTTTGCAGTATCTCAAAGAGATGCAGAAAAAATGCCTCAATTATGATGTTAAATGGACTAAATGGCCTCAGCACAGACTACAGAACTGTTTAGCATAGTACCTACTACAATACGATGTCTTTTCATGATTTTCTGAAACATTTAGATTCCTTTAAAGTACTGAGCCCTTCAAAAGCACTAAGTATTTTTCTCCCTTCTCATAACTAAAAACCTGACCCCAAAACCATTCACGGAGAAACGAGCCATATCCATATACTCAATTCAATAAGCATTAAAGAAGTCTACTTGCATAGGATGGTGGGAAGAGTACGCTAGAGAAAGTGACTTTGGGGCTGGCAGAGGGCAAAGAGGAAAAAAAGAAACAAAAGGAAACACAAAGGCAGGAACATGTGGACGTGCATACTATTTAAGAAAACGACAGCGGTCCAGAGGGACTGAGCCCAAGGAACAAAGATAGGGAAGGGGAGGGAGGGGAGGAAGATGATGGGGAAGCCTTCGACTTCTGCTGGGGCTCTGCAGACAGGCCTCAGGCGTGTGGACTTCGTCCAAAATATCCCACCCAGGTAATTTAATTGTGAGCTCTGATGCTTAGAAAAACCACTCTGGATGCAGGGCAGAGGAAACAGAGACGGGTCAGATGACACCACTAAGAGGCCACAGGAATCCTCTGTGTGACAAATGGTAGGGCATCCGAAGTGTCAGCAGTGTTGATGAGAATGTCATCATACCCAATACCTCTTTGCCAATAGAGTCAGCAGATAAAGGAAAGTGACCAAGGAGACAGGACAAGGAGAGAGGAAGGAACTGAGTTTGACTCTGAGAATACCAGCTCTGGGATCCAATATCAGGACAGGGAAGTAAGAGGGATGGACGGCTCGGGTTTGAGGAAAGTCCGTAAGGTGACCTGGGATAATACGGATTGTATTTGGGAGGAAGAGTCCTGTTTGTCATGACTGAGATAAGCAGGTCTTGTCAAATTGACGCTTACAAGGAATTCAAATTTTAAAGGGCCAACAGGCTGCTAAGGGAAGTTCTAAATCTGAGACAAAAGGATGATTCTAGAATGAGTATTTTTGAGCACAGTGGATGCGCCAGGAACTGTGCTACATGATTCAAACAGCACAGTGCCAGGTGATCTTTAAAGGAGACCTACAGGGTGCCTGGGTGGCTTGGTCTGTTAAGCATCCAACTCCTGATTTCAGCTCAGATCATGATCTTGGAGTTTGTGAGTTCAAGCACCACATCAGACTCTGCTCTGATGGTGTGGAGCCTGCTTAGGATTCTCCCTGTCTGTCTCTCTCTGCCCTTCTCCTGCCCTGGCCCGCATAAGCTCTCTCTCTCTTCCTCTCTCTCTCAAAAGAAATAAACAAACATTAAAAAAATAAAAAATAATAAATGAGACCTATAAGGCAAGTCAAAGTGTGCCCATTTCACAGAAACAGAAACCTTGACTGGGAAAGATCAAGTTCTTTGCTCAAGGTCACACAGAAAATAAATTAACTAACCTGCTCTTAAAACTTGGTGTGTTAGTAATGAATGCCCAAGATCGTTTCATAATTTGAGGATTTTATTTACTAAATTTGTAAGTAGATTTAGCCCCTCAATTCCGACAACTTCCTCAGTGACAAAACTCTGCATAAGCCAGAAGCAATACCGTCCCCCTTGAATAACTCACCATGAATATTTATGTACTCAAGTATTCCCCTCAACTTTTTCCTTAGTGACTAATCTAAACAAGTTACTATGTCTCCTTGATGTGGACAATCTGAGAGTCCTTGCAGACGACAATTCCCTTCTGGCAAAACAGTGTGGGCGTACGTAATTTAGGAAAGCCAAGCATATTTGGTTTTGAGGCTTTACCCATGAGTCAAAGCCTCCAGCCACACTGCAATTCTTTATTCTTTCTCTTTTTTGCCTGTCCAATTGAAAATAACTACGCTGGAATAATATAATATCTTCATTAGCTGCACTTGGGAGTGAGTTTCAATTGCCAAAGCTTCTAAAAATAACTGGAGAGAGTAGAAGACTTAGGGGAATTTTTATCTCAGCTATAACACCAGGAGTGGGCATGATGGACTCACAGGGACCAGAAACATCCTCCCACCTTAAGCAATAACAACAACAGCACCCTGACAAAATGTGTAAGAAGAGGGATTTTAGAAACTGGGCAGTAGGCACACAAGACAGTGATCTTCAAAACAAGGGAAGCAGGTGAGATGACCCTAAAAACTGCCACAGCTTAACGCCTGGAGAGAGTTTTCATGCCACAGCAGGGCAACTGAGGGGTGGCCCCAGTAGAGCCCAGAAGTACCCAAGTTGAGAGGACACAGCTGGAGGAAGCCACAGCAGCTGGAATTTCCAAAGCAGAAGATGGAAGAGAAAAGACCTTCATGGGGACAGAACCATGGAAGCTGCAGAAAGGTCCCCTCTGGTCTTCGCCTGAATCACTATCCGCACATCTGCTGGAGAAAAGCACCCCAAGTGAGGGGAAGAACCGCTGAGGGACGGGGGACAGGCAGAACGATCCCCAGAGCAGAAAATGGCATTTCCACCAGCTGGCAAGGTTCGGAAAAAATCATGTAATGCATTGGGAATTAGGCAGAGTACTCAGTACTGGGGAAAAAATTAGCCTTAGCCTAAAGGCTGTTCTGGTTCTGCCCAGGAACACGTAAAAGCAAACCTCAGAAAAATCAAACTATTTCCAAGTGACATAATTGCATCCCAGAATAAAGCTCAAGAAAATTTATAGAAACCGAAAATATCCAGCAACCAACAAAGAAAAATTCACAATGTTTGGCATCCAAAACAAACAAACAAAAAACAACTGTCAAGCATGCAAGGGAGACAGAAAATAACAATAACATAATGAGGAGAAAAAGCAACCAACAGAAACAGACGTGGAAATGACACAGAGGACATGATTAGTAAGTAGACTAAGGGCCTTAAAGCAGTTAATAACTACTTTCCACATGCTCCAGAGACAAGCTTGGGAAGGAGAGGCATGGTTAAAGAAAACAGAACAAGACAGTGGTCTTTGATTCCATCTCCCCATTCTCTGATAGTCATTAAAGTAATTACTTACGAATTCCCTTTTAAGAAAAAGTAGGGGTATCTTTATTCTTTAAAATATTGTGTGGGTAGGGGTTGCCCTGGTTCCAAAAGAATCACTTTGTGGCTTGACTTACTTCTCAAAGGCTTTCATCTCAGCAAATTTTAGATTGCAATGGGCCTGAGGTAAGAATGTGCAACCTCAGAGCTGCTCATGCAAAAATAAGTGGCTGGAGGTTTTGAAAGACCTACTAAAAGCCAACTACTTCTTTTTTTCTCTTGTCTTTCTTTCTTTTTTTTTTTTTTTGTCATTTCTCCTTTCATATTTTGATACTGTTATTGCAAAAGGCATGAATTTTAAAATCAGTGAGTAACATGAGCTCAAAGTATTGCACAGACTAGCTTGACATGAGATTTGCAGGATTGTTACAGCCCTCTTTTTTTGTTTGTTTTTACATTATTTTAGTGTGGTAAAAAATATATACAACATAAAGTTTAACATGTTAGCCATTTTAAGTGGATAAGTAGGGCATTAGTTACATCCACATTGCTGTGAATATATCAAAAAATGATTTCATCACCCTAAACAAAACTTTGTAACCATTAATCAATAGCTCCCAATCCCTCACTTTCCCCAAGTCCCAGGAAATCTGCCTTCTGTCTCTAGGAATCTGCATATTCTAGGTTCCTTAAATAAGTGGAATCATACAGTATTTGGCTTTGTAGACTAGCTTCTTTCACTTAGTATAATGCTTTCAAGGTTCTAAAGCATGCCTGAGAAGTTACTCCTTTTTATGACCAAATAATATTCCATTGTCCATATACGCCACTTTTCGCTTCTCTATTCATCTCCTGATGGACACTTGGGTTGTTTCTATTTTTGGTTATTGTGAATAATGCTGCAGTAAAAATAGGCATATACATATCTGAGTAACTATTTTCAATGTGACTGGATATAAACCTAAAGATGGAACTGGTGGGGCATATGGAAATTTTATATTTTATTATTTAAGAAATTGCCAAGCTGTTTTCCACAGTGGCTGCACCATTTTCCATTCTCACCATCACATATGAGGGTTCTAATTTCTCTATATCCCCATCAACATTTATTTTTCTCCCAGCCCTTTTTATTATAACTATCCTGGAAGATGTAAAGGGATATCTCATTATGGATTTGATTTGCAGTCATTGCTAATGACTGTGATGACGACAATCTTTCACGTGCTTCCTGGGCATTTGTATATCTTTTCTGCAAATGTCTATTCAAGTCCTTTTCCCATTTTTAAATATTAACCACTTAACAGTTACATGATTTGCAAATATTTTCTCCCATTCTATAGGACTTTTTTCACTTTCTTGATAATGCCCTTTGAGATGCACACATGCTTTTAGTTAGGATGAAATCCAATTTTCCTATATTCTCTTTTGTTCCTAACGGTTAGGGGGCCATATCTAAGAATCCACTGCCAAATTCAAAATCATGAGATTGACTCACACTTGCTTCTAAAAGCTTCATAATTTTAGTTCTTCTATGTAGGCCATTGATTCATTTTGAGTTAGTATGTGTGTTATGTACATGGACCCAACTTAACACCTTTGCACAAGGAAATCTAGTTGTCTCGGCATCGTCTGTTCAAGAGAAAATGCCTTCCCACCTGAATGGCCTGAACACTCATATCAAAAATCAGTTGGCTACAAATATATAGGCTTATTTTTTGAGTCTCACTTCTATTATTCCATTGGTCTATATGTCTATTCTGATGCCAGTATCCTATCATTTTGATTACTGTAGCTTTGCTGATAGCTTTAGACTTAGTTAAGTTTGAGTCTCCCAGTTTTGTTCTTTTCCATGATTGTTTTGACACTAGGGTTTCATGCCATTCCACATTAAATCTGAGTATTTGCTTTCTCCTGTTTGCAAAAAAGAATGCTGAAAATTTTAAGAGGAATTTCCCAGAATCTGTACATTGATGTGGGTAGGATCGTCATCACAACAACATTAAGCCTTCCTATCCATAAACACAGGATATCCCTTGCCAATTTCTTTCAATCTGATGGAAAGTAAATTCAGGGCAACCAGCCAAAAGATCTCAATGACTATACGGCACTGTGCTCTTGTCCCTGACTTAGTGTGGTTTTCATTTTTCTACTCTGTGACAAAATCATGATGAATCGGAATAAACCTGGCAAAATTTCCAGGGTTAGTAAGATCTCATTTTGAAAACAAAACAAGGGGCACCTGGGTGGCTCAATCAGTTGAGCATCCAACTCTTGATTTCTGCTCTGGTCATGATCCCAGTATTGTGGGATCAAGCCCCCTGTCAGGCTCTGCACTGAGCACAGGGCCTGCTTAAGATTCTCTCTCCCTTCCCGCCCCTGTTCTCCTCTGTCTCCCCTTCTGCCCCATCCCCTTCTTGTGTGCTCTCTCTCTAAAATGAAAAAACCAAAAAGACTCTGTCTCTCTCCCTCCGCCCCTCTCCCCTGTTTGTACATGCACATCCTCTCTAAAATAAAATTAAAAATTAAAAAAATTAAAAAATCTCAAGAGGAGCTACTTAAGTATTGTTAACAACTTAGATAAGAAATCTTGCTATGGTTTTATTATTAGAATGTATAGTTCCATCACAAAGTTAATGAAACATAAAAACACACAAAGAAATATTCTTATAAACAGATACACAGCAAAAGACTGAGTTAGTATTACTTGTATAACGTATATTAAACCTTATTAGAAGAATGGGATGCAATTATCTACAACTAAGACATTAAGAGTACCGAAGAAATAATTATATTTTCTTTACTTCACTTAATTCTTTTAGGAAGCCAATGCTCTATACATCAACTCTCACTCTAAATCTCTCCAACTTTCCTGAGAGGTGTAGGAAGATGGCGGGGTCTTATGACGGTCTACCTTGGATGACAGAGAAACGGATGGGAGATGATCTCTAACCTTTTATGCTTATGAACACCCCATAGGTAAAAAAAAGTTTTGAGCACACTCCTAAAATACATGTGTTTATACATTATATCCTTGAACTACTCCCCCCTCATTAAATTATTAGGAAAGTTTTTTTGTTGTTGTTTTTACACATAAAATAAGTAAGTTGTAATATTTTTTTCTTGCAACCCACTGGATCATCTTGTATACCAAGGTGAAGACAACAGTTTTGGAGTATTAAAAAAAAGAGGGGCACCTGGGTGGCTCAGTTGGTTAAGCATCCGACTTTAGCTCAGGTCATGACCTCAGGGCTTGTGGGTTCGAGCCCTGAGTCGGGCTCTGTGCTGACAGCATGGAGCCTGGAGCCTGCTTCTGAATCTGTGTTTCCCTCTCTCTCTCCCCCTAACTCCCCCTCAAAAATAAAAATAAAACCCATTTTAAAAAATGGAGCCTGGAGTCTGCTTCTGAATCTGTGTTTCCCTCTCTCTCTTCCCCCAATTCTCCCTCAAAAAAAAAAAAAATTTAAAAAACTGTTTTAACAATAATTTTAAAAGGAAGACAAGGGCCAAAAGGTTTTTGCTGCTTATTCTATGTCCTAACTCTGCTTATTCTTCTTAAAACTCAGAGACTCTGAATTTCTGTCTCTTTCTTGAAAGTACTGTCTCAATCTGTGTATGTCCTTCGTTTTTACTCTTAATAAAAATTTCTCCCTAATTAATCATTTTATAAGAAAGCTTGCAAGTGCTGCTTTCATAAGGAAGGAGGGTTCAAGGATTTGGTTATGTGACATGTTAGGATAGAAGAAAAGACAGCCCAGAGGACCAGGTGGTGTTGGTAGTGGCAAAGGGGAAATGTGTCCTCCTGGCAGGCAGGAGAGTGGAGAGTGGTCCAAGGCATGTCTGGGGGGTGACTGAGTCCTCAAGACGTGCAGTGTGTTGTCACTAGGAGTTTTCCTTTGGAAATCGGTCAGGAAATAAAACTCCGTCTCTTGCCAAGTAGATGGCTGGTTACCCATCCTTTCTAACAGGAATAAAATGGCAGACAGGCATGGTTACCAACCTTACAGGCAAAGATATTACAAAGACCCCAAACTTAAATGACGTCGTCTTCTAGGGGTAGCACTGCTGGACTGCTTTTCTCATTTGCAACACTGATATCGAAAATATTATCAGTTCCCCTTGTAATCTCTTATCCTTAGGGTGACAAGTACACCCACCCACCTAATAAATAATAAAGCACATTTTAGGTCAAACTAGAAAACAGGGGGAAAGCATCTGGCCAGGCTCAAAGGTGACACCAAGAGAGGGCGTGCTGTGCTGTGCGCAGAGACAAAGTGACAGGAAGGGATGACACTGCTGGAACACTGAGACCTGACCCAAAGGATGTGTGGTCTGGTGCTTTTATTTGACTTTTTTTCTGCTTTTTTTTTTTTTTTTTCCAACTTACATCACTGAGCCTTTCCCGAGAGCTGCTCCTGTGGAAGCCCTTGGAGTCTCCGCTGGCGCTCTCACTGTCACTGTCCCTGCAGCTGTTCTGGCCTGGCTTGAGCTAAAGGCAAAAGAAAAGAGGAGAAAGAACAAAGTCAGTGGTCTCCTCACACAACTGTTCCGTCGTCCGTGTTCTTCAGGTTTTGCCAAAGTGAACAACAACGTTCTTCTCCGCTTCTGAGCAGCGCCAGGCGAGCTGCTGCAGGAAGAATCACAGAGAGCAGGACAAGCAAAACATTCACCATAAAATGTCAACACAAATATGAGCAAATAAGCCTTAAAACATACACACACATACAACCTGGATAAAAAGTCTAACAAAGGTCCATAAATCTTGGACATTAATCTTCCCTCTGATTTTTCCTGTTCCACTGGGGCATTTGTGTCAATAATAAAAAGACCAACGCAATGAATTAGCTGATGCCAGATTACACCAACTACGGTTGCCCACCTTATTTCCCCCGTCCTCCTATGAAGAAAGACTGTAACAAAACAGAACAAAAGACAATGTTTTCTTCTCGATGGAGAAAACGAAGAGATGCTCCAAGTTACCGTTTGACCCTGGGAAGACGATGATCCTGATTTCCGAGACAACACTGTGGAGGTCCTCTGTCAGATACTTAAAAGAACCTAATTAAGACCTACAGCTTAGCCAGCACTCATTCAACAAATATGTATTAAGTGTGGTATCTGAGCCTGGTGGAAGAGCTGAAAATATGATGCTAAACCAAAAAAATAAAAACTCTAATCTGATGAAGCTTACAAATTGGCAGTTTCTACACATTTGCTCAGCTCTGATTTTCATGTTCAGAAAGTTCTACAAATTTAACCAACGCTGATTTTCCACTGAAATGAATAAACACACAGAACGGCAAACCATTAGTCTATATGAGACCATGAGTCCCCCACATATGGACCATTAGCCTATGATGCCATCACCAACAACCACTTTGCAGAGACCCCAAGCAATCCAACGCAGGTTATAACATATGACCCTTCTATAATGTTCTTAATCTCACAAGTGAAAGATGGCAAGACAAGCAAATAATAGTAAAACAAGGAAATGCATGCTACATGTAACACCAAAAAGATGCAAGTGACATTAGGAAGAAAGGTAACCTCTGAATCCTTGGATCTTCAGAGCGGATTGAGCTCATATGCCTGAGAGGGGAGGGGAAGACACTTGACAGGAGAAAGACAGAGAGCAAAGGCAGGGAAAGCAACATGCTAGGAAATGATCAGAAGGAGTCTTATCTGAAACAGAGATTTCCTTCTGCGAGGAAATTGGAAGAAACATTACAGAGGAGTGCGTGGATCAGACATGGAAAGTCTCACACAAAATGTAAGCCCCATACTTCTGGGAAGGAGCAAATTTCAGAGAGAAGGACAGGTAATACGTAGCACAATTTTTGCCTGTAGGTTTTCATGTGGCTCAGGGACCAAGGGAGAATGTGAACCAAGACAAACGGAGAGTGAATCGGAATCCACATTCCTTGTCTAATGTGCCTCTTTAAAAACTGCAGTTCAGACCCCACTCTGGGTCATGCCAGCTAATAAGCTGTCCCCAAATCCCTACTATACAGGGCACTCTTTTTTGCTTTCAGCCGTTCTAAAAATCCACTTTTATCACTTTCTTCTAAAACTCCCTTTCTCCAGAAGTCTTCTCTAATGGAACCCAGAAAAATGATACTCATTTTACTTTGTATCCTCCTGGGCCCTTAAGTACTTAGTTTCCTACTAAATTACTGCTAAACCTGCTAATTCTAAGTTAATTCAGATGCAAGCTATATGAGCCCTTTTCTTATTACTATGGAATAAAAGTTCAGAATATTGTCATTCTCTTCAAATTTTCATTTTTATACTTATAATAAAGGGGAATTTAATCTAAAATGAACACGACTTTCAATTTCCTGAATGTGTCATGACCATTTCCATCCTACACCTATGCATTCACACTAGGTTTCCTCAGCTAATAAAGCTCACCCTCACCTTCACTGTGCATTTCAAGCCAAGATTGCTTTTAAAAGTTCAGATAAGATCCACTATGATCTTTGAAGACCTCCTTCTCTCCATATTTGTTTTTTGATATATGCCTTCAAAGTTTAGCCAGTGTATCATTCTTCATTAAATACCACTGATAATTATATATTTTCAAGTATGAGCAGGCTTACTGTTATTAAATACATTTGACTGATGATAAAATCTGTAGGTGGAATGGGCACTCTAATTTATAGGCACTGTCATAATTTTTATCTCCATGGACCTCTGACTTAAGTAAACACAACTAAAGCTACTTCCAATGTATGAATGAAGAAATAAATAGAGCAAATGATATGCTCAGAATTAGGCAAGATATCTAGGACTTAGTCCATGCCTGTATGGCTTACCACACTCTTCATTTTACTTCTTAGAACTCATTTAGTATGTTAGCACTTCACGTGGAAATAATGAGTCTGCAATATATTAGTATTATATATATGTATTTACATACATGTAGTATTATACTATATACAGTATTCTCTATACTATAAAGTATGTTTTTAATATATTTGTGGTACTTGACTGCATTCACATACAAAAAAGAAATCTTATAAGGTGGTATTGGATCAAGAGGTGTTTATAAAAACTCAGTCCCTCAACCTAGATGAGAAATAAACATCCAGTAGGCAATTAACAGCATAAGAGCATGAAGACTTCTCCTGGTATCCACCTGGCTTACCAAAATCTGGACACAGCATTTGGGTCTCTTCCATGTTTCTTCGCAGAAGGAACATGATGACTTTAACAGGCCCAATAAGAGACTTTAGTGGCTCTGATGTAAATTATCTGACTAAATGTTGATCTAGGCTAAGGGCAAAACCCATGAAGGACTGAGATGAAGCAGCTTCCTTGCCTTCCCTGTGCCCTTCCAGCAAAAGCACATCAGTGAATTCTCTTCGGGGAGCCTACATAAAATCCGCCCCCACACTGCCCTTTTCTCTTCCAAAGCCAGGCTCAAGTTTAAAGGAAACTTAGGATTTTAAGCTGTCAGACAGCTCAATATTTCAAAGAAATGGATTGACTACAGTAAGTACTAAAGCTAAACCACAAGATTTCAGGCAAAGAAGTATTCATTCCTAATCCTGTGAATACATTTAAAACTGGCATTTTCAGCCATATCCAATGGATCATTTGGGGTAGCACAGCTAACTCAGAAGTTGTAATCCTTCACCTGAAATTCCCAGCTATTACCTACAACCAAGAGACATTACAAAGGCCAGGTGCTGGCTTAAACATTTAAAGACCTAAGAAAAATCGATCCGCTTGCATTGATTTGTCCTCGCATCCATAGCGGCTGGTGTACGAAAGCTACTGCTGTAACGGATGCAATGAGATTTCTTACTATCGCCTTTTAGATACGTTAAAATACCTTGTTTATTTAAGAATTATTGTAATTCACTCTTATTTCCAGAATTTTCTTCTCATAAGAATATTATATAATTTAGGCATCAGAATCAGAACAGATGAAATAAAAAGGAAGCTAGTGTCTGGCATGAGTGTTAGTGATCCTGTCAAAAAGATTAACAACTTTTATAAAATGTAAGAAGCCGAGTTGTTTTCCATTCAATTTCACTGTCAACAATATATTCAAAAACTCTGAAACTGTGATCACGTTGGAGTTAACTGTTATTAATGGCTAATTAGGAAAATAACGATCCATGGTTTTTTCACTGCTAATGAACACATAACGAAATCCCATCATCCTGGACTCAGGGAAGCTGGAGGAATTCTGTATACACCTGCCAAGATTGGTGAGCCGGGTGGCGCCACTCCTTGGCCGCTCAGTATGGAGGGTTCAAGATGCTAGCTGCTCTATGGGTGTCATTAACTCTTCAAAAAAATTCACAGAAGGATAAAGTATGTGGAGATGATACCAATACCTGAAACTCAAGAGGTATGATGTGAATTATACACTGCAATGCAGAAATGCATCTAAAAGTAATCTCCTACCACCGTTTTGGTTCCTCAAAGCGGCATAAATCCTAAGTCAGACTGCTGAGTTTTCCTGCAGGGATCTGAATGAACTTCACACAATGTTTTAAAAATGTGTCAATAAGCACAGTCTTGTCTTTTTTTTCAGCGAAATTTTGTAACATGCTTTCACTAGCATCAAAATGGCAAATATTTAAGACATTAATTTGTTGGGGTTTTCCCTCCAAAATGAAACTTTTCCCTTTTGTTGAAATCTTCCCCATAGATTGGGTGGTATTTGTACTATTTATTTTTTATTTGAGTATAGATGACACACAATGTTTTATTAGTTTAAGGTACAACACAGTGATTTCAACATCTCTATTTGTTATTCTATGCTGACCACAAGTGCAGGAATCATCTGTCACCATATAAGTGTATTATAATACCATATTCCCTATGCTATACTTTTTATTTTATTAATTCTATAACTGGCAATCTGTAATACCCACTCCCCTTCACCCATTTTGCCCAATCACTCATCCCACATCCCTCTGCCAAACACCACCTTATTGTCCGTATTATAGGTATGACTCTTTTTTTGTATGCTTATTCATTTGTTTTGTTATTTAGACTCGACATCTGAGTGAAATAATATAGTATTTGTCTTTCTTGGTCTGACTTATTTCCCTTAGTATAATACCTTCTAGGTCTATCCATGTTGTTGCAGATGACAGGATCTCATTCTTTTATATGACTGTGTAATAGTCCTTTTCACCTGTCTGTGTGTGTGTGTGTGTGTGTGTGTGTGTGTGTATCACATCTTTATCCATTCACCTATCAATAAAAATGTGGGTTGCTTCCATATTTTGGTCTTATAAATAATGCCGTAATAAACATATGGGTGCATGTAACTTTTCAAAATAGTGCTTTTGTTTCCTTTTGGCAAATACCCAATAGTGTGATGGTTGGATCATATGGTATTTCTATTTTTAACTTTTTAAGGAACCTGCATACTGTTTTCCAGAGTGGCTGAAGTGCATCTGTATAGTCTTATTCCTTGGGTTTTAATAGGTACTGAAGATGAGAGAAACAGAACTAAACTACTTAATGAAAAGTTGACACATCAAAAGAAGTGAACAGGGAATACAAACAAAATTACAAATTTGAATATAAAAAACATTTTAAGAAATTGAGAATATATTGTACTTTTAAATGTATAATATAACAACTTGTGTCTAAAAGGTAAATGTTAGGCACGCCTGGGTGGCTCATCGGTTAAGCGTCCGGCTTCAGCTCAGGTTATGATCTCATGGTTCATGGATTCGAGCCCTGCATCCAGCTCTGTGCTGACAACTCAGAGCCTGGAGCCTGCTTCTGATTCTGTACTTCCCTCTCTCTCTGCCCCTCCCCTGCTCGTGCTGTCTCTGTCTCTCAAAAATAAAGAAAAAACATTTAAAATTAAAAAAAAAAAAAAAGGGTAAATGTTAAATTCTAGAAAGTAAGGCAGGGCAAGAAATTTGTGTAAACTTTCTCTGGGATCACAGAATCAGAAATTATCTTGTTACTGTTTTCAGTAGCTAGAGAAAGTTTTAAGTAAGGATGTGATAATCTTATAGTTAACCACTGGTAAAATTTAGATGTTAAAAAATGTCTTCTAAATCATTATCAAATATAAAACAATTAAAATTATAATCAATATTCTCTTTTGAGAATATTTGGAACTTAAGGAAAATAGCAAGAGAGCAAAAGTATATGATAAGTATGTTGGTTATAATAATAATAATATATATGGATTAAGCCCCATTTTTTTAATACAGCAAGAACATCTACTATTTGTTAGACTAAATAAATAAATAAATATCCAATTATTTGTTAGTTACAACTCCTAAGTTTAAAAAAAGAGAGGGGAAAAAAGATAAAGGATTAAAAATAAATGGTTAAGTGAAGTCATATGTCAAAGATAGTCATTTTATTGTGATAAGAGATTTCATCTTTACCCCTTATAGTCCTGTACTTTATACTGAAAGACTGAGTTATAAACTTTTTATGCCAATGTATATAGTAAAGGAATCTTTTAAGTAATCAAGGAAATCGAGATGGGCATGTTTAGCGTCCTATTGACCTGGAAGCCAGAGAACAGAACAGAAAAGGACATAGATGCTAAAACACTCAGTTTGAGGCAATATGTAGTAAATTTGGTGATTCCCAGAGACCATGTCTTTGAGCATACCCATAGGACATCAGCACCAACTGAAGATGGAGTAGTCCACAAAGAATATCAGAACAAATTTCAAAATGCAGAAATCACATGAGCAGCCTCCTCTATAATAAAAATTGATGACAATTTAATGTAAGCAATGATTCATGGGAATCTACCAAAGCCAATAGCATGCTGTATACATGGCATGTTAGCTAACTTGACAATAAATTATATTTTAAAAAATAATTAAAAAATAAATAAATAGATATCTCTATCACCTAGAGATTTTTATAAACCTTTTATTTAAACATATTTTTTAAAGTTGCCTCCACAATCACAGTTGAGTCAAAGACAGAACCATAAACACACCATTTAAGAGTTAAGAAAATAAGAATTATAAATATGTAAGATAAACAATTTATAGAGTGCTGTAAATTCTGTGCTAGAGGTTAACTCAGGGACTGTGATTTATTTTGTAAGGTGGAAAGTAATAGAAATAAAGAGCCTAGTTATAGAGATCAAAAAGACAGAAGACAAAAAAGCAACTACAGAGACAAATAAAGAAAAGAGATACCAAAAATAAAAAGTACATAATGAATTGGACACTAATATACTGTACACAATTAATAAACTAGAGTATAAATGGGAGTGAAACCCACAGAATTAAGAGGGACATACTGCTTACAAATCTAAGAATTTGAAAAGAGATAAAGAACAAAATCAAATGTAGAAACATAATAGTAGAATATTATATAATGTGGTAAAAATATAAGAATATGACTACTATAAAAATCTGAGAATAAACACATTTCTTAATTATAGTAGTAACCATTGTATGTGGTACTGTCAAAAGCATAACCAAATAGTTTAAACTTTAAAACATTTTTAACAAAAAAAATTTTAATGTTTATTTCTGAGAGAGGGGAGAGGGGCTGACAGAGAGAGAAAAATACAGAATCCAAAGGAGGCTCCAGGCTCTAAGCGGTCAGACCTGCAGGGCTTGAACCCACAAAGTTTGAGATCATGACCTAAGCTGAAGTCGGAGGCTTAACCAACTGAGTTGCCCAGGTATCCCAAACTTTTAAAAATTTTTAGCAAAATTTGATTCAGAGCATTAAGAAAAGTGTGCAAAGCTAATCTATGCCAAAACCCAATAATGACATACAAAGGGTATACTACAGAATAATTTTTTAATTAAAAGAGCTGCAAAATTTGATGAAATACGATGTTAAATTTAATAATAAAAGAAAGGGTAGTTTGCCAAGTTCTAACAGAATTTTTCATAAAAATGTAAGAGTCCACCAATTTGCAAATGGGGATGAGAGAAACTTTTGAGTTGATGGCAAAGTTCTAAAATTAGAGTACGGTGATGTTCATACAACTCTATAAATTTACTAAAACTCATTAAATTGTACACTGACAATAAGTGAATGTCATGACAAGTAACTTACATTTCAAGAAGATGGTTTGTTTTAAAAAATAAAAAGATGCCACCATTTTCATCTCTTATTCCAAAAACCATTCCCTGTTAAAGACTTTCCTGGTTAGGTGAGGCTCAGAGAAGGCAACTCCCTTTCTCAAAGTCAACTATGCAATACACCAATCTAACTAGAGTAAACAGGAGGGCCTGTTTGGAATTCCTGAGGGCCATCTTGGAATTCTGCCTACCACAGTGGGTTTACAGAGACAAGAAAAGGAGAAATTGCTTCTAAATCCATTTATCATAAAATCATTCCAATGGAATTAGTAAAGTTTCACTAATGCAAAATAAGATAGGGTTCTTGGATATGCCTAGACTTTGGAATGCTGTTTATATAAATGTGACAGTGATGTTCTCAAATAAATATTTAAGGTACTGCACTGAGGATAAATTGAAGGTTGCATTATTAGCTTGGAAAATGGAAACTATTGAAGTACTTCCACCTGCCAGTCACATACATTATTCAATACTTAAAGGGGTTCAGTGGACTTCGCAGCAGTAAAAATAAACCCTGAAAGTTAATAAAGAGAGGAAAATGAACCAAGATCAATCTAACTGCATAGTTTCAAACATAAACAAGAAGCAATTAGGACAATCAAGAGCAATCTGACCAACTTTGATATTCTTCCAATAGACACACTCAACCCAGACAGCAGAACTTAATAATGTTCTACAGCTTATCAAGAGAATCATAACTCTCTATGATTTAGCCAAGAGGCTATTACGATACTATTTCTTTATAACTTAATAATGCGAAGGGAAGAGAAATAAAGTGTAAATAGCAGGGCTTGATACATAACTCACATCTCTATCTACAACTTGGGTACTATTTCTAGTTTGAATTATGTTGACAAAAGCATGATAACATACCTGACTTCATTTTCTACGGAAAAGGAAGTCTAAACTATAGGGAAAGGGGGGGAAGGAAGTGCAAAAATGGAATTAAAGAGAAAAGCCTGAATGAACAAAAGATGTTTGACATTCTTTGAGTATGACTGTGGACTAAAAGATAAATCTATTTTCCAATTACCTCAGAAATTCACATGCAGTACGTGTGAGCAATGCAATAATTTGATGGAGGAATGTTGGACTGCTTTGGCAACATTTCTAGCCTTCTGATAATGAGATTTTGATTAATAATTGAAATTCTGAGGCCATATTATTTGGTTGGTGAGGTTGCATATACAAAAATAATGAATACACATAATTTTCTTTTTATATTTTTCTGTAAGAAAACATGTTTTCAAACAACATTTTAAATGGCCTGGCATTCTTTAAAATACCTATCACCCTCAAACACAGAATGCTTTATCCATTTTGTTTTTCCATTCTACCATGAAAAAATAGCCAAACGAGGTCTAAGGAAAGAAATATGTAAGTTGAATCTGACTACAAAGTAGTTCCTACTATATCTGCTTCCCCCATTACTTCTCTGGCCTCATCCTCTACTCCTCTCTGCCCCAGTCCCTCTGTATCAGTGTAGCAAACTTCACTGTTCCTCAAACAGGGCTGGCAAGCTCCCACTTCAGGGCCTTTGCACTTGCTGCAACATCTACCCAAAATATTCAGCCTCCAGAAGGCACAAAGTTCACTGAAATCTTTATTTAAATGTCACTTTCTCAGTGAGGACTTCCCTGATCATCCTGTAACCCTGCCTCTACTTAATACCTCCTAATGTAGTATTTATTTCACCTATTTTATTTTTCTTCTGTCTCCTTCAAAGTCCTGCTACCTCAACACATGGCAACCAGATAATAAGCTACATTATCAGAGGATTTTTATCTTGTTTTGTTCACTGTTAACAGGGACACTCTAAAATGATACCTATCATTTATTAGATGCTCAATAAATATGTTTAATAAGTATGTATAATCTTTTAAGATCTGTGACTTGTTAAGTCAGCCTTCAAAATCTCCCACAGAACAACCCTTAGAGCTATTAACAAAGAGTCTGACTAGGTCATAGAAAGCCAGTCTTCTAGGATTAGCCAAAAAGGAGAGCTCAAAAACTGAGTGATGTGAAAAGTGGCATGCACATTAGCAAACTTGTGGGCTTTTGTGATCTACAAAACCAGCCTTTAAAAATTCTTATTCTCCAAAACCTTGTACTGTGGATTTTGTTCTTGAAAAAGTGATCATATGTAATTTAAGATATTTTAGATAGTCAGGAATAAGCTTATAAAATGAAAAGTAGCACATAATTATAGTTAGCTTAATAAATCTTCATCCTGGCATTTGAGACTTTTAAAAGTACTTGTTCAGCAAAAGGTCAAAAACCCCTACCCAAAGAAGCTAATAGCTCTCTGAGTATTATACGCCCTTATTGATGAGATTGCCACTTTAAGTAATTTGGATAATATGAAGCATTTAAAAATCTTTTCTATTTTACCTCCTAACAGTGCTTTTTTTTTTTAAATAAAAAACTACTTATTCTTTTCAAATCAACCTGGCAAAGGCCACTTGCAAAACATCCCACAAAAAGGCATTAATACTTAAACATATGTACTATCAAACACTGATTTATGAATAATAGCAATATTTATAAAAGAAACCCAATTGTAACAGAACCCATTACATTCTCCTGAGTATATTTTTAAATGAAAAGGTAGTTTCTAGGGAGATGGTCTGTTTGTTCTTGTCATACAGCAAAACAACAGTGTGCATAACCTCCAGTGCCAGCACACTCCACTCAGCAAAGAGATGCGCTCCTGGACCCAAGAGCACCAGCTGGATTAACTCTACAGATCCAGAAGGTCGCTGCAGCACTGTACCCATGAGGTCCCCACTTCCTGCCCTGCCCTACATCGCTTACTTCCATGACTTGCCTGGCCTCTGAGAAACCTGAGGTAGGGACCTGGGGTTATGACAAACCTCACTTCCCTATATTAAGTGACTTTCACTTGGTTCCAGAAGATGTAAAGTTATGAAGTCTCTCCCATTTTTAATCTGGGCAACAGACATAGGGTACGGAATAATCCGATTGTGCATGAGGGGGTGGGTGAAGGACGGAGAACAGAGAGAGAGAGAGAACATACACAGAGAACCATGAATTTCCCAACTATTAGAAATTCTTGGTCTAAACACATAAGATTTCTGAAAAATGTTAAAAAGATCCAAATACATAACAGTTTCTAATCCTTGGTATGATTTTAGCTAATTTGCATAAATTAATAAAGAAAAACCTTGACAGTTTCCCCTAAGCAAATTGGGAGATGAGAAGATGAAGCCTAGGCCACGCCGAGACATACATTAGAATCCCATGCAAATCAGACTCGTTCTCTCCATTGCAGATCGACAAATCTCACAGTGAAGTAGAGATAAGATGATGCTCGCTGGATTTTCACTTTGAGGACAGAACTTAAGGCCACTGAGGGCGGCTGGGTGGCTCAGTTAGTTAAGCTTCTCTTGATTTCAGCTCACAGTTCGTGGGTTTCAGCCCTGCATGAGGCTCCACACTGCCAGTGCCTGGAATTCTCTATGTCCCTCTCTCTGCCCCTCCCCTGCTCACTTGCTCTCTGGCTCTCTCTCAAATTAAATAAGTAAACTTAATAAAAGAAAGTATTTAAAAAACTTAAGGCCACCAACGTTCAGCTATCAACACAGGGGCAAAGGATAGTAAATGAAGGGTTTGCTCCTGGCTCTTACATTTTTAGGCACCATATTTCTCAGTAGGACCCAAAAATATCTCATTAGCTCCATGTAATCAAGAAAGAAAGCAATTAATATGCCTATTATGTAGAATATGCAATCTTTATGCTATTTTTAAGAATAACAAAAACTCTATGAATTAAATTGTACTTCCCAATTTATAGATGGAGAAGTCCAAAGCTGAGAAAGACTAAGTACTCTGGGCAAAGTCACAAAAGGCCAAAAACAAAACCAAGGCCACCTGACTTACGGCCCATCGTAGTTATGAACAGCTACTGGAACATGCCAAGAAGAGCATGTCCACAGAATCTAAACATTTAGCTTCCCTTCATCCCTCCAAATTCATAACTTCTGCTTTGATCTTGAAAGTAATATAATCAGCATGTTAACAGTGGCCACGTAGTTTAAATCAACTCCTAAATCAGCCCTATGATGATCCCAATTTGATGAAAATGGGAGTCAATTCATGTTCCAAAAAAAAAAAAGAAAGAAAGAAAGAGAAAAAGAATACACATAAAATATGCACAGTAGGTCTGGAGGAATAAAGCTACAGCTATTTGAGACACTGGTGTGTTTTAAAATTATTTTTCACTTCCACATTCCAAATTCCCTAAACTCCAAACAGATCAAAGTTTTACAGATTATCCCTGAAAAAAAAAATAAGACAAGAAACACAAATTAATAACTATTTAAGCATTCTGTTTCATCATGATAACAAACAGATGGTTTTAATATTCTGGAGGCTAATTCCTGAACAATTAAAAACACAGCAAGACATTAACATCTAATGAAACATTTTAACTACCAGTATATGCATCTGCCATTAATTCCCACACAGTAAGGTCTTGGATCTCCTCAATCTGTTCTTTATTAAGGAAAGTTTTTCCACTCTGAATTTAGTGAAGTAGAGAATTAACAACTGTTTTCAATCAGCAATCAGCAGGATATTTTGCCAATGTGTACTGAAACCATGTACACTATCAGACTTAAATTTATTCTTATGATCGCTTTGATGTACACACATTTGCAATTTAAGAACAGATCCAATTTTCTAATTAGGTGTTTTCCTCCCAAAACCCATGCTACATTAGCCCTCTTTATATACAACAGGAACTCTCATTGAGCTGTGACTAAAAAAGATGCTGTTAGGGTTTAATAATGCAGTTACCTTCCGACTCAAAACACCACAACTACCCTCAGCTGCTATCTCCTACCACTCTAGCAGCAGTAAAGGCCACACTCACAAGAATAATGAAGGACAAAGGGATGTACCACACTCTCGGGTCTGGCGGGCTGAGACAAGAGAACCAGTTACCATTAAGCTGTTTACGTTTTTATGAGGATAATAATGCTGTACCAATTTGTTTGCTGTTATATAACTTTCCAATAATTGTACATGATTCATCTAATTTAATCCGCACATAAATCTTCTGAGGTGAGCACAGCAAATTATAACATATCCCTTTTACAGACAGAGACTGTAACTCAGAGATGAGTGGCCCAACCAGAGACACCCAGAGAGGGGCTGGGAGCTGAGCTAGAAAGCACTGTACCTGGCCTCCGGCTGAACACCCTGTGCCTGCCCTTGAGGCGGTGTCTACCTATTAGGTCAAACCTAATTGGCTGCACTAAGCCACAGGTTCTTTTCACAACAGTGATTATTACCATTTTAAGGCAGAGGAAGTGGAGGTCCATGTTAACTCCAGGTTAAATGGATAAGCAGAGGTGGCCCTAGGACGCACAGCCGGACCCCTTCCTCCCAGGGTCTGTGTTAGTCACACTATCAGGCCACCCTCCAGAGCATCATTATCATTCCCGGGCAGTGCAGACACGTTAGAACCAGCTGCAGTGTGTCTGCTCCTCTGGGCAAGAGCAATTGTAACATTCTGTGATTTAACGACCAAATATTTTAGGGTAGGCAATTAGGAAATTAGCTATAATTATTCTGATATCTTTGTAATAGAAAAGACTAAGTAAATGCCATCACATATTGGTTATTTTTTACAACTATGTCTCTCAATCTTGATTAACTAATACATAATCTAATGCAGCTGAATCAGCACATATTAAATATATTAACCTGGCAACTAAATTCAATAAAACTATCTCACATTTCTTCACAAAATTACTAGTGTTTAAAACACTTTAACACAGGGTTGTTGTTGTTTGCTCATGTTAGACACAGACAAGCAAATGAGAATACATTTCCATTTATTTTAGCCATCTGTGTGGATCAATTTAATGATGAAGTTAAAAAAAACCCTCTTATCTACTAAGGTTATTTTTACCTTCCATTCAAAATCTATAGGTGTCAAGTAACCATTGTCTGGTTTACAACTTAACTGTTAGTTTTAGCTCTAGGTATTTAGTACAAGAAAATGAAAGGAAAAAACATAGGAAAGCTTGTCAAATAAGCATGTATGCTACAGACTGCATGTTTGCATCCCTCTCAAATTCATGTATTGAAACTTAATCCCAAACGTGATGGCACTGGGAGATAGGTCTTTGGAACTGGTAAGGAACATGAGGGTGGAACTTTCGTAAATGAGATTAGTGCCCTTATAAAGGAAACCCAGAGGGTTCCCTCATCCCTTCTACCATGTGACAAAAATAGAAGGCCATCTATGAACCAGGAAGTAGGTCCCGAGCAAACATAGAATCTACTGGAATCTTGATCTTTGACTTCCCAGCCTTTAGAACTGTGAGAAATAAATTTATGTTGTTTACAGGCCCTCCCGCTCCCTGCTATGGTATTTTACTATAACAGTCTAAACAGACTAAGATGATGTACAGTGTTACATACATATACATGTACATACACACATATGTTATCTAAGTAAACAAAGAAACTACTCCTACCAAAACTATCTACAGAGAGATGCCAGGGAGCCCTAGCCAGAAAGAAATCACCAAAAATATTAAACACTGCAAGGTAAAAATACTGTAGATGGGGCACCCAACTTCATGCTTCTTTGCTATTGTGCAATGAAATACAGCTTAATGATGTCTTTAAACCCAAGGATTACAGGCAAATAAATATATAAAGCTATTTTTAAAAATAAAAAATACATGTGGGATTATTCCTAGCCATCTGGATAAACATAGTTTAAATGTAGTATTTGCCCATTCATTACCCAGAACAATAACATGGGGAACATTTTTAAAAAGAATAAGAAGGTATAGCACCGCAGCAATGACTAGTGGTGATATGGGAAGGGAATTCAAGTTGGGAGACAGAAAGTATTTTTAGTGTAGTGATGTTTTATTTCTACAGAAAAAAAACAGTGAGAAAAGAAATCTCTAAAGGCACATTAAAAAGTCATTATGGATACATATTCAGCACCTTTTTAGGAGAAAGATGGGGGAGGGGTCTTCACCTTTTTTTTTTTGGCAGTTCTTATGAAAATTCATAAGCCAGATGGCATTCAATAAATGTAAAGAGCTAAAGAATTTAGTTTTATAGAAAAACATCAATTAGCATAGGAAAATTAGCAATTAAGCAATCATTATACAACATATATCAATATTACTAACGAGTGAGCATATACACTAAGTTTCTAACATGAACTCTGTGAGAAACAAACATTTCTGAAGCAGTGCTATGTCACTGTGAAACATTTATCAGGACTTCATTATAGGAGTCTTGGAGACCACACCACATTACTGCCCTATTGTGACAAAGCCCGTTCTGGATCTTCTCAAAAACTACATTAGTTCTCAGCAGCTGACCTTTGGACCAGTGTCCTTTTTTATTCAAAAATTTAAAAACTTATCAACCTTTTCTGTACACGCAATTCAGTTTGGCCCTCTGGAACAAAAGAAGTTTTGTTCAGCCATCCCAGCTCTCTACTTGCACAGACTCTGTGGTCAGGGCTATGGGGTGACACAGTAAGAAGAGAGCTATTTAGGCTCCACTCTTAAAGTTCCATCCATAAGAATGTAAGACCAAATCCAAAAATACCCTGAAGCACAGAGATAATTTGTGCGAGCATTGCTATAACTGAGCATTTTTGCTGAGAGTCTAAATGAAGAAGAGAGACTCCAAATGCAAAAGTCATTAACATTCAAAACAATAAGAGGCTCATGAAGTTCAGTAAGAGGTATAATAAGCACACAGTGGTGCTACACTGTGATATTCCTAAAATAATCAAGACAGTGAGCAGAAGAGTCACTACTGAAGCAAATTTTCACCTTAAGGAACCTCTTCGTTGGGCCAATGTCTTCTAAACCCTGGACTACTGTTTCCAGCATGTATTTATTTGCCGTTTTTATTGCTTTTCCTCCTACCCCCAATTTTCTGTGACCCTTCACTTGCCAACAACAGCCTTCTCAAGCATGGTTTCAAATGGAATCCAAATCAGAGATATGAATAAAGCCAAGTCACTGATACGTATGTAACTGAAGGGTAAATTCTGCAGAACAAACACTTGTACCAATTATGCCTTTTTATCATTTCTGTTCTCTAAGCTAATAAAATGTACCTTTCCAGTGCAGAGATTGGAAAATATTACCAGAAGAAAATGTTTGCAGAACCTGACTTTTCTAAAGAGATCTTTGAAATTTAAATATACTTGTGAAATATCCATCCTTTTTATTCAATATTAAATATGGTCTGTAATTGAGATATAATGTATTTTCCTGCCTACAAATGCAAGAGGTCTTCCTGAATCAAAGCTTCTGATGCATATGGAAGAATAAGCTACTTCCTATTCCCTAGAATCCGTGCAATCAGCAGGCAGGGGGAACAGCGCGCGGTAGAAGGCAAGTCTATAAGAGGCAAGGACGAAAGCCGCTGAATTACAGGGCCTCAAGCCAAAAAAGTTACTCTCGAGAAACCCACCTGCGACTCCACAGTTACCTGGGGAAGAAACTCGACAGGTGGCAAGCAGATAAAAAGAGAAGGGGGATGTTTAGATCCAAGAATTTGAACGTCAGGTGATTTTCTATCCAAAGCAGAGTGCAAGACAATCTGCCTTTACTTTACATCATGGATTCCACAAAAATACTGATTCTACTCAGTTTATGGAGCCCGGTAAACAAGAACATGTACCGGGTTTCATTTCTCACTGTAAGTCCTTCTCCTAGTTTCCAGACTGGACAAAGGAAAGGAAAGAGATGTTTTGTTCTGTTTTGTTTTTGTTTAAAAAAAAAAAATGCTGATGAGGTTCCAGAAACATTCTAGGGCCTGGGCCTTTTGTCCACGGATTAACTGGCTAAAAGGCATGATGACGAGTACAAATGTGTGAGAACCAGAACCTATGGAATGAAAGAGAAACACTTCTGGGAATAGGAAAAAGTGGTTTAAAACCTCTGGGTTCGTGAGGTCAAGGAAAAATAAAAGACATGGTCTGTAACAGCAACTCTGGAGAACTGCAAAGGTAAAAACCACCTCTCTCCTTGTTGTTTTTCCTGAGTGAGACAGAAAACCTAGTGAAACTCCAGGCTGTCAACCACTGGTACCCCACAGCTAGCCATGGCAACAGCTGCACGGCTCTGTTGTAATAAACTGGAACAATTTAATAGCTTTTATTGTTCTGCAGTGGTGTCTGCGCTTAGCCACTCTCCCCTCTTAGGACTCCAGGGCCCCGCAAGGGTAGCAATGAGAGAAGATCTCATTTACCTAAAAGCACTTATAAATTTTTAATTTGCTTTAACAAGTAAATTAACAAGTCCCTCATTCAGGCAAGTTTTATGGCTTCTTGCCACTTGGGGAAGGCCGTAAAAGTTTTATAGATAATCCAGAGCTACTGAGACTGCTCATAATAAATTGTCTGTTTCCTGTTATTTTATCAAACCACCGGGCTTCTAATGACTTAAAGTCACAGTTCCCTTATATTCAGGCTTTTATGAGGCCATATTTATAAACTCCAAAGAATACCTTAAATTATATGGGGCCCCTGTTAATCATTACAATTTTTTCTTTAATGGGAGCTTACCTTAGCTTACGCCCTGCTAATAAAGGCTGCAACATGTTCTGGAGACAGCATGCTGATTCTACATATTATTTAAGATGCTGCCTTAGCCAGACTTTCCATTAGCAGATACTTTAAGGGAGCTGCAACCTGATCTGTTCTGTACAGACTTACCAACAGTTTTGCTCACTGGAGTGTGGTGCTTTCGAGAATACTGCATTTTATCCTAGAAGAGAGCAGCCTGATGACTGCAGGCAGCACGCATGGTGAGAGAAGCTGAGCCTCAAATGTGCAGACGAGAGCTTGACCCTGGATTAACATTGAATTTTGCTCCTGGTTTCCAGCAAGCCATTCAGGCCTGAATTGACAGGGTGGTAGGAAAGGAAAGGAGCAAAAACAAATCTCATTCAAATTTTCCAGTCATTTTCAAGTGCCTGTTATCAGCCAGGAATGGGGCTGGCAACGTGTAGAATACAGAAAGGAGTATTCAAGCTGATTATAAGACATAACAATTAATTGCATGGATATGCTCGGCCTTAGAAATCAATGACAGAGTAAGGGGAGTGAAGTACACTCTCAAATTCCATCTCTGACAATGTGGAGTCAGTGAAGGTGCTAAGTGGCCCCTTCTGCTCTGTGATGACCTTTATCTCTTACACATGTGCATGCATACCCATACAAACACGCTAAGTAAAGATCAAAAAGCATGTGCTTTTCCAACTTAGTCTATCTAGGGATAGAATCTTGGGGAAAAGTCTCCCACCACCAAGGACAAAAGGATCTATGTAAGGCCTTTAAACAAAATGATTCAAAAGGCCAAGAGATCACATCACAGTTCACGGATATACAAGGAGCCCTGCAGGATGCACACCGAGTTCGCATTTCCTTCATATTGATTTTTCCCCTGGAAAATACAACTTCGCAGATTAGTATCAGCCAGTATAATCTCACATGAAGGTTCTTCGTTTAAATAATGACTGCTCTTGTGTGGCTTCATATTTCTCATTCTTATTTTAATTACAGCACTTTATTCAGTGCTGCAGAGCATCAACCTTTTGGCCAAGGTGTCAGAACCCCGTCACTGAGCACGCATTCATAATGATGCTTTTCAACTTTATCTCTCTCTGGGGACAATCAACACACAAGACAGAAGAAACAAAAGAGGCTGTAAGACAGAGAGACACTTACAGTCCACATTGAGACAACTTACATTCCAAGGATGGTGCATATGTGTTGCTGTCAGTTACTCGCCTTTCTCTCCTAATTTCAAGGTTATATTCTACTCCTTCTGGAACAGAAAAGACTGGATGATTTCCAGTTTCTACTTGAACTCAGAGCTATTCTTCCTTCTGATTTTCTTGGATTTAAGAGAATAGAAGATAATTGGCTCTAGTAAGTGTGATTCTCTCTAGAAAATCCGAAGTAATAAACAGTAAAAATAGTACAAGCTCACATGAGTATAGGTCTTTACATGGTATTTTCACATACATGATTTCATTCCATCTTCACAATCCCACAAGTACAACCAGTCCCATTTTATTGATGTGAAACTTTGTTCAGAAAGGTTGTCCAGTTTTCCCAGTTCACACAGCTAGGGAGAAGCAGTGTGATCTCTCAAATCCAGAGTTGTGGAGGTACAGTGAAGGGGAGGCTATAACAATACCCTTGATAAATACTTCAGGGCTCACATATGTGTATAACAGAATGTTCTGGGCGACTGCTATCTTACTACATCCTTAGAACTATGAGCTAAATTAATATCTAGAGCTATGTGGATCAGGTGGCTTTGCTGAATTCCAAAACCAAACAGAGCCAGTTTATTCCTTGTAAATTGCAAACCACTGACTTCAACAAGAATTAGGTAAGGCGCTTTTTCTTTTAAGAGCCGATCATAGAATTTAGAGCAGATGGAGGTACTTAATAAATTTTTACGGAATACGAAGCTAATATAAAAATGGTGGGTATATAGTTACATGATTATTTATTTTAATTTGTCCCCAGCAGCTTATAAAGTATAGTAGAACAAAGACTGTATGCCTTCCTCCCCCCACCACTGTATGTCCAGTACCTAGCATAGTAGCTGGCATACAGTAGGTACTCAATAAATGTTTAATGATTTACACATATTCATGTGTTGAGTGAGAGGATACATTCATGAATGACAGAAACAGACTAATGCTCACTCATCACCGCTCCTAAAAATATCTCCAAAAGAGTGTTACATACTCTCATAATGAGCATTATGGAGCGTTATCTCTGGATGTGAAGAAAAGCATTATTAGGTAGGCTCCAAGAAGTGCACGTGGTTGATGAGACTTCCAGGTATATAGGAGTATGCACATGTCTACAGAGAAAGCCTTAACCACATAAATACCCACACACCCACACACACCCCTCAATCTGTGATCTAATCCTGTCAAGTTTACTCATGATCGCTTTTCATTAATCAAAATCATTAAAAAATATTTGCCCTGCCCTCCCCTTGTCTGCAGCAGGCAGCCTGCCAAACGTTTCCACAGAAGTAAATGAGATCACTCCTTAGTAGCACCCAAGTCCTTTAGAATTCAGGAGTTTTTCAGTTCACGTTTCAGGTTAATCTTTTCCTTTCTTTAAGAACAGAACATCCTCTTTGCAGATCTCCCTGAGGGCTTGGTATTTGCAACATCAAACAGAACACACAAACCATTGCACCCACTTCCAAAAGCCTATTATACTGTCAACTGGCTTCCTAACTGCAACCAAGGGAGAAAGCTTACAGACTCCTAAGCTCTTTTGTGGGGGGAGGGGAGCCGCTGGAAACTAGCCATAATTTCTCCAAGCTACCACTGCATTTTGTTTCAGTAAAGAACTCCTAATAAGATGGGCACCATTCCAAGGAGGGGGAGGAAAAAACCTCAACTGGAACTCACTAACTATAAATCTCACCCTCTTTTATTTCTTTCTCTCAAATTTTCAATTGTTGGCAGGCTCTGAGGATGAGGGACTGTCATGCATGGCTACCAATGAGTCTTTTCCATACTACTTAATGAATCCTAATAAAACACAGATCCACCAAAACCACGTCCAGGACGAGAGCCGCGTCAGTGCCTTCTGGTACCATATGACTTATGTTTTAATCTTCACGTTAGGGTGCCTACGAAGGGCTACAGGAAAAAGGGGGAGGAAAACAGGCAGAGACAGGCCTTTAACTTTCAAACCCAACAAGTACGTTCTGCAGGTTTCCTTTGCTTCTTTAGAGTCAATCCAAAGTAATATGAGCTCAAGGGTAAGCTGTGGCCATCAGCCTGTACCAGCAGGGACGCACCTCCTTAATTGTTAGCAGAGTTCATAAATATCTGCTCCAAAAGACACCACTAATGGGTCCCAACTAGGACCAGGCTTCCAAAGCACGTAGTAACACAGAGAACACTCAGGGCACACGCATCCAACGTGTACATTAACACACACATCCCCCTAGGTAGCACATAAAACCGTTTCTCTTCTCTACATTTCCACATTGTCATCTTTCCTTCCCGTAAGTTCCTCACCGTTGGTGAATACGGGGGGAAACAGAGAACTGATGGGAGGACCACGGAAGAGGGGAACACAGAAGAGCGGTAAAAGGTGCTTTTCCCCAAAGCCCCAAAGTCTGTGTGTCTAGAGTGAGTCAAATCACAAAACGTCATTCCCTTCATGCGGCCCCCAATCACCTCTTCCAGGAAGACTGGCCTGGTCTGAACAGCCATGAAGCCTTCAACACATATGAAGAGTGAGTAAGTCTTATGAACACTAAATAGATTCTGGGTAAAGCCCTCTAATGCTTGAGTTTCGAGACCTGACGGAAGTTCTTTGTTCACAATCTGACATGCTCTATAAACACCTGACATGTTCTCTGCCACCTGTGTGTTAGCAAGGGTCACTTACTTTTGATACTGAATCTCCTGGCCTTAAGCCCAGGCAGCCTAGCAGCTGAAAAGGGGCGACTGACGCTGTGTGAGATGCATTAGACACAGCTCACCTGCACATGCCCTTCATGTCTCCTCCTAATCTCCTTCTTCTCCATTCTGAGTTAATCTTTCAACCTAGAAGTTGATAGGAAATGCATCCACTGTGGATAATTTCTTCCCTCTAGAGAAGGCTTTTCTCTCATGCAAAGCCTGTCCATAAAAGTGAAAGAAAGAAGACAACTGAATCACTTGTCTTGTTTTAAAAAAAAAATCCAACAGAAAACGTTGCCCAGACCCACGGGTGCTGTGGAGCCCAACGGAGATTACCACCCACAACTCCTGACTTTTGATTTTTATTTAACAACTCATTTGTATAACCTCGATGAATGGAGGCAGCAGACCTGAGGAGATTTGCAGCCGAAGTTCTATCAAGTTGGAAGGATATGTCAGCTGCCAAGTCTGGAAATGGAGCCCTGCACAGCAAGGAGATGGTGAGAGATTGGTTCCAGCCAGAAGTAATTGATCTGTCTGAAAATACGGGCTCCGAGTCGTGGGATTAGCGCCGGTGCTCCAGCTGGGGTGCATTGCTCATTCCCCTCCAGCTCTCTGACAACAAAGACATGCCTCTTTCTCCAGGGACAAGAAATTTTTATTAAAATCTTTATATACAACTTAGCAGCAAAGACTCCGTAAAAGCATCCTAGAGATTTGGGGAGGAGGGGAGGCGCAGCCATCCTAAGGAAACCATCCCACAATTTTCGTTTGATCTAGTTTTCATTTCAAAGCCATCACCAGCCTGTTTCCCGTGGCCAAATGTACTTGCCCCTCAGCTCAGCAGACACGGAGAGCGAGCCCCGCTAGTGGTGAGCCTAGCTGGAGAGATGTGGACGAGCAAAGCGGTGGAGGGCTGCAGGGGAAAATAAAGTGGGAAGGCGTCCAAAACTGCAGCTGTGCTGGCCCATTAAAAAGCTGAAACTCATTCTGCTGTTCGACCTCATGCTTATCACCACATAACTATTCATCAAAGAAATTTCAGTGCAATTAATTAAATTATTCCCATGTCTGTGCCACAGAGTCGTTATTCCAATATCAGCTTTCACCCACACTCTCTTAAACTCATGTCTGCATGCCAAGTCACTACTCTGGGGTTGTCCAGTCTCAATAAAGCTGTGCTCCTCACCACTCACACAGGCTATCATTTCTCTTTTTTATTGCCATTTATTTTCCACTAGGATTTTGCTGCCAGTATATTGGCAGGACTTCCAGTATATGGATGTAATGAAATCTACCACAGACACTTAACACGGGGTCAGGATGGAGCTCAGCTCATGTGAAGCTGTAATATAATAAACAAATGCTTTCAGAAGGAGGATTTTATCAGCTCAAAAATAGAACTTGGTATCCTCTGGTACCAAGTGCAGAAAAAAGTTGGAGTCATTTGAAAATTCTTGTGATAATTAAGTTTATGGCTGAAATATGCCTAACATAGGAAATCTGAGCTACAGCAGATTCCTTTTCATCTGTCAGAACTGGTTTATTAAAAAGGAAGAGGATAAAAATGTACTGCAGAAATTCTGTTTTTGTTTTTGTTTTTTTTTTATACCAGCATCTCCTTAGTCAGAGACCTGCAAGGAACACTCTCATGTAATTTGGGGGATCTGACTCTTGCTGCCGGTGGAACTTTCTACTGCCATAGCTACAGCAAAATGTAAATGAGATTAATAGAATAACACCCTCTACCTGATTACCAGTAGGAAAATACTGAGGGCTTTTCTCTTTCCCTCCTGCACCACCACACCACACTACAGCACTGGGACAAAGTGCCCACCTACACACGCTGGCAGTAAATGTACTCTTACAAGATGGCAGCTTCATATAAATACAACCTTGGAAAGAAGTAGATAGAATTTCTGGAAATTTAGTGCTGATGGTGACTCAGAACTGAAAAGTAGGTGCTCAGAAGATCACCAAAGGATCCAGAGGCGCCACCATCTCAGACCCGACAACCAAACTTCCCAGACTTTCAGGAGATAAGCAAGCCAAAGAGGACAACGTGTGACTATACACAGAGGCTCTAGTACGTGAGATGCTTTAAAAATCGCCGCAATCCCAGAGCTTCACAGCAAGAACACGCAATGTTTTGTTCCAAGTGCTGATTCTTGGTCCTAACATTGTGAACATCAGATGTGTGGTAACAACTTCTAAACGAACTACTCAAAAATTTCTTCTTTATTAGTATCAGGAGTTTATTAAAAGTGGATTTTTAGGTAATAAAATGATAAGCTGAGAATCAAAACAGACTGAAAAGTTTCCAGATTTGATGAAAACTGCAAACCCCGAAATCTAAGAGGCTCAAGGAAACCTAAGTACAAGAAACATAAAGAATGGGCCGCCTGCGTGACTCAGTTGGTTGGATGTCTGACTTCAGCTCAGGTCATGATCTCAGGTTCATGAGTTTGAGCCCCGAATTGGATTCTGTGTTGACAGCTCGGAGCTTGGAGCCTGCCTCGAATTCTGTGTCTCCCTCTCTCTCGGTTCCTTCCCGACTTGCTCACTCTTGCTCTCTCTCTCAAAAATAAATAAAGATTAAAAAAATTTTTAAAGAAACAAAGAAAACAACATTAATGCAGATCATAATCAAATTACTCATAACTAGTGATAGACAAGTTCTTGAATTAAAAAAATTTTTTTTTACTGTTTTTATTTTAGAGAGAGAGAGAGAGAGAGACCGCATGAGCAGGGGGGAGTCAGAGAGAGAGGGAGACACAGAATCTGAAGACAGGCTCCAGAATCTGAAGACAGGCTCCAGATGCTGAGCTAGCAGTCAGCACAGAGCCTAATGTGGGGCTCGAACCCATGAACCGTGAGATCATGACCTGAGCCAAAGTCGGACACTTAAGTGACTGAGCCATCCAGGTGCCCCAAGAAGTTCTTGAAAGCATCCAAAGATAAAGATACATTATGCGCAAGAGAAAGAAAAGGTTGATAGATGATTTTCTCATAGAAACTAAAGCAATTAAAACAACAGTGAAGAACATTCTTAAAGTATTGTGAAGAAAAAAAAAACCAAAAAGCTTTCAACCCAGAATTCCATACACAATTAAAACATCTTTCAAAAGCAAAGGTAAAATGAAGACTTTTTTAAAAACTACAAAGCTAAAAGAACAAATCACTAGCAGACCTGCACTGTAAGAAATGTTGAAGGCTGTCCTTCAGGCCTCCTGCAAGTGATGAGACACCTTAGTAGAAATCAGTACAGAAGAATGAAAAGCATCATAAAGGGTAACAACACAGCTGTATAAGAAACATCTTTTCTCCTATTTAAAAAATATTTTGAGGCTCTCAGCATGGATCCACTGCGCTGGTGAAGTCTGTGAGCCCGAGCTTATAAGCCCGTAATAATAAATGTCCTTTGCTTTTGCATAAATAAATAAATAAATAAATAAATATCTTGAAAAGATAATTAAAAATCCATGTCAACACAGTACAGTGTTTATAACATACACAGAAGTAAAAAAAAAAAAAGTATAACAAGAACACAAAGAAAAGGGAGAAAACAGAAGTATATTATTCTATGATTCTTATGCTATATATGAGTTAATGGACTATCATGGGAAGTTAGACTGTGGTAAATTAAAGACATACCATCACACCTAAAGGAACAACTAAAATAATAAAGCATTATGGCTATTAACCCAAGAAAAGGAGATAAAATGGAATCATGAAAAATATTTACCTCATTTTAAAAAGGCAGAAAATAAATGAAAAGAGGGGAACAAAAAACAGATTAATTTTTTTTCTAAATATAGAGAGAATAAAATATTTAAACCTAACCACAACAAAAATCACTTAAAGGAGAAAAAGACAAATACGACAAGTACATAGATAGGTAAGCTATAGAAGATGTGAAGAACATTATCAGCAAAAATTGATATTTACAGAACTCTCCATTCAACAAGAGCAGAATGCTTAGTCTTTCCAAATATAAATGGAATATTTACCAAAACTGATGATATTCCAGGCCACGAAACAAGTCATGATAAATTTAAAAGTATTCAAGTGATAGAAAGTACAACTCGGATCAAAATGGTATTAAAGGGGAAATTAGAAAGTATTTTGATTTGAATGATAATAAAACACAGCATATCAAAAATTGTAGGATGAACCTAAAATAGTATTTTAAAGGTGAAATCGACAGAACTACCTGTATTTGAAAAGAAGAAATGCTCAGATCAACGCCCTCAGCTTCTACCATGAGAAATTTAAAAAAAGAAGAGCAAATAAAAATAAAAGTAGAATAAAGAAATAAGCACAGAAATCCATTAAGGAGAAAATGGAAAAAGAAAAAAGTATCAATAAAACCAAAATCTGGTTCTTTGAAAAGATCAATAAAAGTGATACCTCTAAACATAAGACGAATCTGGAAGAAAAAGGAAGAAAACATGAATTACTAATACTTAACAATGAAAATATGTCACATCAGAGCAGACTCTAGAGATGCTAAGTAAATATATACAAGAAAAATATGAATAATACATAATGGAAAATTCTGAACAATTTTACACCAATATATTTGACAACCTACATGAAATGCATAAATATATTATAAAATACAAACTACCAGGGAGCCTGGGTGGCTTAGTTGGTTAAATGTCTGACTTTGGCTCAGATCATGATCTCACGGTTTGCGGGTTCAAGCCCTGCTTCAGGTTCTGAGCTGATAGCTCAGAGCCTGGAACCTGTTTCAGATTCTATATCTCCCTCTCTCTCTCTACCCTGCCCCCTGTTCATGCTCTCTCTATGTCTCAAATATAAGCAAACATTTAAAAAATAAAAAAAAATACAAACTACCAAAGTTTGCTCAAAAAGAATTGGAAAACCTGAATAGTCCTATATTTATTAAATAAGTTGAATTTGTAGTAAAAATCTTTCCACAGAAAATATAGACTCAGATGGCTTTCTTGATAGGTCTTACCAAGTATTTAAGAAAGTAATAATATCAAATGTTATACAGACTCTTTCTGAAAACTGGCTTTCATTCATGCCAGAATTGCCTTGACCTAAAAGTCAAAGACACTGGAAGAAAACTCCTGAGCAATCAAATTCAACAATATATAAAGAGGGTTGTTCACCATGATAGAGTGGTGCTTATCCATGGAATAAAAAGGATGGCTTCATATTTGAAAATCAATTCATAAAACTTATCATATTAACAAACTAAAAAAGAAAAGAACCATATTACCATTTCAATAGACTCGAAAATATAATTTAACAAAACTTGATATCCATTCCTTAAAAAAATTCTTCAGCAAATAAGAAATAGAAAGGAGCTTTTTCAATAAGAAAGGGCACCTAGGAACAACTTACAGCTAACATCCTAAATAATGGCAGATAACTGAATGCTTTTCATTTAAGATCAATAAAATGAGAAGGAAGTACACTTTTACTATTTCTAGTAGTAATGGAGATTGTCGCTGGTGCAATAAGACAAGAAAAAGGATAGTCATCCAGATGGAAAAAGATGAAAGAGAACTATATGCACAGATGACATTGTCACCTATACACATAATACAAATAAATCCACAGAACAGGTATTAGCACCAATAAGTTAGCTTATCAAGGTTACAGGATACATGATAAACATATAAAAATCAACTGTATATGTATATACTAACAAAGAACCATTGAAAATTAAAATTAATAAAACAATAAATTTACAACAGCATCAAAAATACACAGGGATAATAAGTATGAGCCAAAAAATGTAACAGATAAGTACACTGAAAACTACAAAACATTTCTATGAGGGTTAAAGAAAACCTAAAGCTATAAAGAAATATACTATGTTCATGAGTCAAAAGACTCAATTTTGCTAAGCTGTCCATTTTTCCAAAATTGATCTATGCATTCAATACAATCTAAATCAAAATCCTGGTGTGTTTTAAAGAAATCAACAAAGTGATTCTAAAATTCATATGCAAGTGCAAAGGGCCAAGAATAGTTAAAACAACACTGAAAGAGAACAAAGTTGGAACATTAACAATACCTTATTTCAAGGTATTAATAAAGCTATAGTAATCGAGATAGTATTTAAAGTACAGTAATCAAGACGTAGACCAGGCTTAGGAAATTTTCTTTTCTGAAAAGGACCAGATAGTAAATATTTTATATTTTGCAGACTATATATGGCCTCTGTCACATTTTCTTGTTTTCTTCTTATTAACTTCTGCTTAACTCATAGGCTATATAAAAACAAGGCTGTGAGTTATATTTTTCACATGGTCCTTGTTTGGCAACCCCAGGACAGACAAATTGATCAATGGAACTAAAACTGTAA
Organism: Suricata suricatta; assembly: GCF_006229205.1. Taxonomy (NCBI): domain Eukaryota; kingdom Metazoa; phylum Chordata; class Mammalia; order Carnivora; family Herpestidae; genus Suricata; species Suricata suricatta. The sequence continues at coordinate 25,602,523 of NC_043707.1, forward strand.
TTCTTACAGAAGAAAACATAAGAAAAACCTAAGCCCTGCATTACAAATGACTTTCTAGAAATGACACCTAAAGAATAATCCATTAAAAAACTGATAAATTACAATTCATCAACATTTAAAACTCTGCTCTTATAAGACACTATAAAGAGAATAAAAAGACAAGCGACAAACTAAGAGAAAATATTTGCAAATCATGTATCTGATAAAGGTCTTCCAGGATAAAGAATTCTCAACACTCAATAATGCAGAAATGAACAACCAATTCTTTTTAAATGGGCAAGGAATTTGAACAGACAGTTCACCAAAGAAGATACAGAGATGACAAATGAACACATGAAAAGATGTTTAACATCATTAGTCACTAGGGAAACCTAATTCAAAACCGCAATGAGATAGGACTACACAACTATTAGAATGCCTAAGATGAGAAACACTGACCACACTAAATATGAGAGAGAGAATATGGAAGCAAGGGAACTTTCACATAATGCTGGAAGTCATGTAGTACACTTAAGATTACCACTGGGCATTTTCTTGAAACACTTAACAAACATTATCCACATTATCCTAGGTGGGTATTTACCTAAGAGAAAAAAATGCATATTGTACTAGTACACAAATATTCATAGTAACAAAAACCTACAAACAATCCAAATGGCAATCGATGGGTGAATGAATAAACAATTTGTGGTATAACCACAGAATGGAACAATATGAGCAATAAAAAGAAATGAAGTAGACATATACACCACAAAGTGAATAAATCCCAAAGTAATTACACTGGGTGAAAGAAGCTAGACTAAGGAGAGAGAGTACATATGCATAAATCCAATGAAACAAAATCCTAAAGAATGCTCTACAGTGTTATAAAACATTTCAGTGATTACTTGAGAACAAGGGAGGATAACGGGGTAGGAAGGTAATATAAAGAAAAATTACAAAGGGACAGGAGGAAACTTTTGGGGTGTGGGATGTGTTCATTATTCTTCATAGTGGTAACGGGTCTCATGGGTTTATACATACGTCAAAACTTATCAAGTTGCATACTTTTAAATAAGAAACAGTTCATTATATATGCCAATCATACCTCAATAAAGCCATTTAAAACTAAAAGCAAAATATAACAGTCTACAATTATGCTATATTAATGTATATGAATATATTAATTTAATCACACATATGTAAATATGTATAAAGGCAGACATTAACCTAAAAGCTTTGGCCTTATAAAATCACCTAGAAAAGTATCAACAAAATAAATGATCAAGCAAAGAGAAAGCCAGAAACAGAATCATGGGGCGGCTAGGGGTGGGAGCAAGAATCAGCATTAAAACAAGAACCATTAATGAATGATTTCACAAACTTCACTTTGTGAAGTGCGGGAAAAAGGTCAACAGTGTTGAGAGACTGAAAGCCCCACAATGTAAAGGAGTGTGTCTGCCTCACTTACTAAGGTACCCCCAGCATCAAGTTGCAAAACAGGCATGAAATAAAATGACTGGTGACTGGATGGGTGGGAAATAAACAAAATCACTAGAGTTATGACTCGGGAATTTACTGAGGAACTTATTAGAAAATGTTTTAGCAGAGAAAAGTAAAGTCCGTCTGCAGTTGGTTAAGGACTGAATAGGAGCAAAGAGGTGTTTTGCTAACAGGAAATTCAAGAAACACAGGACTAAAAAGGGCAGCTTTCCCACTCTGAGTTTCCAAGGAGAATTAAAGTTTTTAGACCCACTATATAACTGTGCTTGAACTTCAGACACAGTTCAGACTGTTTGGAACAATTTTAGTCCTTTGGGAATTCCATCATTAAAACCAGAAATAAAGTACTAAAAGTCCAGTTGTATCTATAAATATTTTTTAAACATATGCAACAAGTAAAACCTCCCTTCTTTCCTCTACGGAGACATGTGATCTTAGCCTGGGTTCTGCTCTGAATTAGAAATGCTCCCCGCTCCCCAACATACGATGATTTTTAAAAGTTTTTAAGACGGATTTCCTTGTAGGAGAGATTACAATAAATCATCCGTATACCATAAAATTTAATTTGGAAGTTCCAGGTATTAGCAAATCAACATTGTAGGCACGTAGTCAACACAGGATTGAAAAGCCATTTTATTTCCACAGTTACATTCTTAGGATTAACAAAATTATTTTTGGAATGAATCATGGGGGTAGGGAGCCATAATGTTAATAATACCCCCCTTCACATGCATTCACAAAACAAAGGAACAACACAACATGGGCAAATCACCATTTTAAAACATACACGCACAACCCCCAAAGAAAAACCCACCACACTTTTCCTTTACTAAATGTTAACACTGACTGGCATCAACGAGGTTATCATTTCTTCACATTTACGAATCCATTAACAAATGATTTCCATTTACTAAAAGTGACTTTCAAAGCTATTAGGTCACCTTGCAATCCTGTCTATAAACTTAAGCAAGCACATTTTATTCCTAGTTCAAGTAGATTAAACAAAACATTCTTTAACATTGAGTCTAACAGATGAGTGGAAAAAACTCTTTTCTTTAACCAAAAATGACTCACAAAAATATATTTTTACTTGAGCTGTCTTAGCTGGTTAAGTAGAGACAGAAGACCATTTTCCTTTGACTTTCTAATCCTATTTTTTTAAACTTTGTTTTTTGAGATTTTTCACTTTAGTAATGTTTCCAGAACACCAAATTTCTCCTATTACTACATTACTTCTCAGAGTAAAATAAAGGCTAGCCTCCACCCCTCTACCCCCACTCCCTACTCCTCATGGATTAGGGCTCCTAGAGAAAACCTCAAGTAGATAAATCCTCAAGCATTTGCTACTTGACATAAATGCTCAAGATTAAAAAACTGACTTCTTTGTGTCCAAAGCTCTTCCGCACTCAATTATCTTTCAATTTGTTGGATTCCAAAGCCTTTCTGTGGTTCCAATTATAATTTAACACCTCACTTCAATACCCTCTAATGTTATTTTGAATATGGTAGACATGCTTAAAGACCCAATAAATACTCTGTCCTTCAAGTGTTCTTAGTATCTGGCATTCTAAATCCCAACTTCATATCCTGTAATCAGGAAGATTTCCTATACATCCCCTTGCTATGTTGTAAACAAAAACCTTACCATTCACATGAGATCATTAATGATCTTGTTTTCCCATTTGGCTTTTAAGAGTCTGATGCTCTACCAACTGAAGTAGTCAGGCACTCCTGATTTGGATTTTAAACAATGCCACGTTTAAAATGGTCATGCTTAGTAGCTGGCTCCTTGGGAAAAGAGGTATGCTTGAATACGCACACACCTTTATTATAAATATTATTGATATAAAGGCCATTAAGAAACAATTTACAAATAACAAAGTACATAATCTTCTTTATTATAAATTCCAACCAACCAGCCGAACTATTTTTACAGAATGTTTCTTTCTGTTGAAATATGGGTAATCTTACATCTGTAGCCAATCCAGGTTTGCATTTGAAGAACGAGTATAATTCTGATATGAAACTTGATTGGTATTTTCAAACCAGTAAAACAGAAGTGGAACAACTAAGACTTATGTCAGAACTTCATTTGTCAGTGACATGAATAATTACTTTCTTGAATTGGTATATTAAAATATACCAGTATTTCCCCCAAACTTGTGTGCTATCCACAGTGTAATAGATACAAATATAACAAGCATGTAAATTTAATCTGTGTTAATAACATTTTCTTCTTCTTTTTTTTTTAAAGGTCTAGAAATCAACAAAATAAATGATCGTCTGGATTTGTACTGTTTGTCATCTTCTGTGGTGTAAATACTCCAATCAAGGATGATTTCAAGCCACAGCAATGATGTCACTAAATGCACAGTTGGGAAGAGATGCTCAACATGTCATTAATGTGGTATTTTCACCATATACAATAACACCAAGATCATCGATAATAGTTCCTTGGAGCAAAATAATTACAAAGTAATGAGTTTTGAATATATATTATAATTAAGTAAATTCTATTAAAAGCAAAACTTAAGTTTATATAACTTAATTTTTTTAAACCTGTGTTTGACAACTAGCTCACAAGATTCCTGAAAATGTAACAGTTGGTTCCTGTGAGTTGCAACAAGCCACTTTCAGCACACCAAAGTGTAATAACCCTTTTGTTACAAAAAGGAGCCTCCTGCTCCCTATCATTGAGAAACGGTATTTGGGTTCTTTCCATCAGTGGTAAAGGAGTATGTAAAAGCACGAATGCCACAAGTCCACTTACAGCCAGGCTGTCTTCCGTGATGGCTGGTCATGAATCTCTAGAAGCACTGGCAGAGCTATACCCCTGGCACCACTATTCCATGTTTTCTACCAAATGAGCAATCAGTTCAGGGGAATGAAAACAAAGAAACAGTCCTGATGTTAACAGTTATTTTATTATCCAATAAAGATAGGTCTCAAGGCTCTGTTAGCCCCCACCCACAAAATGCAATGAAAACATGAGAAGAGACCAGAGCTATACAAAGGAGCACGTAAGTTGTATAGCAGCAACAATGTCAAAATCCTTCAATACTGAAGACTTCTCAGTATGAAACAGGATTTGTCTCTCCTTGTCTACTCCACTCCATCATTTCCTTGCTTTCTCCCCTGCTCTCCTTCCCCGCTCTTCACTTCCTCTCCCCCCCCTCCCCCACCCCTTCCTGGACAAGTTTAGGTAAGCGGATAGTGAGAGACACTCAACCACTATTATCTCTGTCCTCCTTCCACCCTATTAAAAGGTATTGTGCACACAGTCAGAAAAAGGCACTGAAAAAGAAGGTATGTGGTAGGCAGAGCATGGTGGGCACAAAGAGGAAGAAAACACTGCCTGGAGGAACAAACTTTACATCATTAGGCTGAATAATGACTAATCTGAGTTCTACTAAGGCAACAACTGAACACTCACTGACTAGCTACCATATGCTTGGCCCTGAGTACAGGCCATGGGGAATGCAGTGATAAATGGGCCATGATCCCTGACCACTTGCCCAAGTACAAAACATCAAAGACTGAGACCTTGGCAGATCCATTATCAATCTCGGCATTAAATCTTCCAGAATTATAATGACAGCAAATGACTACTTTAGGAATATAGTATTCAAAAGACTGGAAAATATATTCCAGACATCCATGGGTCTGGAGTATAATTTAGCAGGGAGGCCTGCCCAGGAAGCAGTAAAGCAGGAAGAGAGCAAAGCACAGGCATACAGAGGAGGTAAAACAATCCCGATCAGATAGTGCAGCCTGATTGCTTCCATTCCTGGTCAAGTCGTGTGTGTGTGTGTGTGTGTGTGTGTGTGTGTGTGTGTGCGCGCGCGCGCGTGTGTGTGTGTGTGCGCGCGAGCGTACGCGTGTGTTGGGTGGGGGGTGGAAGTGGGGAGGGGAGACAAAGGCACATGGCTGTTCAGTCTTTATCAACGATCTATTACTAATCCACAGACATGATTTCTGATCATCTTTAAAGGGTTTCATTATGAAACCAAAATCAGTTAAAAAGAAAAGACCTTTGGAGATACAGGTCTCAGTTGCCACCCAATTCACTTGAGTGCAAATAGTAGTTATTTTGCTCCTACTACTTAGTATGTGGCAGGCTCTGTGAGGTGACACAGGTGAACATGACAGGGTCTCTGACCAATCACATAAAGATGGCAGGTAGACCTGCACATATGAAATGTGTTCATTCAGCATTTCAATTATACGGAAAAAGGAAGGGGACTCAAAACATCTAGGCATGGGCTCTGCCAACTATTGGACATAGAGAAAGCACATTCTCCCTATGTCTGTTTTGTGAACTCTCAGAAACTGAAGTGTCCATAAAAAAACACCTCATCTAATCAAAAATCAAAGTTAATATTCCCTTACAACATCCCTACACGGTCACCAACAGGTGTCTACAATATCCCCAGTGACCTAAGCCCTCCAATAAAGCTCATCCCTCTTATTCTTCCATCTATAATGGATCTACCTGCCTTCCACCCACTGCTCTTACTTGTGTCCACTGGGAACCCCTAGAATAAGTCTAATCCCTCTTCTACACGACAGCCCTTTAAATAATTGAAGACAGTTGTTACATACCCCTCCAGGCTACACAGCTCTGGTTCTCTGAACCATTTCTAATAGGACATGATTCTGAGCCCCTTCAACCACCTGGACAACCTTGCCTGCATGCTCTCTAACTTAAATACTCTCCTAGCTTTGTGCAAACAGACTGCTATCAGACAATGTTTTCACAACACATGTCTGTACTGCTGAGATGCATTTTTAGCTCTAGACACAGGATTTCACATCTCTTTTTGATATTTCATCTGCTAGATTTGAAATACTGTTACAACCTAACACCCTAAGACCTTTTGGGATCCTGCTCCTATGATCCAGTGCAGGTGATCTCTTTCTGCATCAGGCTGCACACCTATTTGATCGTCAAGCCAGCCTTGACCTCAGTCTTATCACGAATAAAAATGTTAGCCAAACTGAATCACACACGCCGCCTTGTGGCATGCAACCATAGACTATGTTTCATGTTTGCCTAATTACTCAACCAGCTATAATTTTGCCTAAATGAACTATTATTAAACTTTAGGCTCCATGTTCTCTACAAAGACTCTGTGAAAGACTCTGCAAAGTTACTTGAAGACATTCGCTAAGACATTATTCTAAAGCAGGCATCAGCAAATTATGGCCCATAGGCCACATCCGTCCATGCTTATTTTTGTTTTTCTGGAATAAAGCCATGTCCATCCACTGTCTGTAGCTGCTTTCATAGGTGAAGAGTTGCAGTAGAGACTGTATGGCCCACAAGCTCTGAAATACTTTACTTTATGGCTCTTTATAGAAAAAAGCTTGCCAATTCTGGTTCTGAAGGAAACAATATAGTCTGGCATAGCATTTTAAGTGAACCCACACTGGTTCCCAGTGATTACTACTCCTTTTACTAAGCCCTAAGAAAGCATTCATTAGTAATACCTTCTAGAATTTTTTCTGGGTTGATTTCAAGCTTAATGTCCTAAGGTTTCTAAATTCACTTTTGCCTCCCTTACAAAAACCAGAACTATGCAGGTCTATTCTTTATTTGTATACTGAGAAGACTATATATATATACTATCTATTGGTACTAAATTCTATGTCAAATACTGTCTCATTTATATCTGTACTTCATGTTTTCATAGAAAATAGAGAACCCTCAATAATGAGAATCTTTGGCCTAACAAGGCATGCTGGGGCATCAATCACAGGACAACAGACAAATTGGTAAAAGCAGAAAGGAAGCAAAACTAGGGCTACAAGGCCAAATCTGCAGTGGGACATCCCTCCCACTACATTTTGGATGAGCCAAACTCAAGAAGACCCTGAGTCACTCTCTTAAGGATCTAATAATATTGCAGAGGGGCATAACTACAAGCAACAGTAATCTCTGAACGATGTTCATACTTGTTGCTAATCGGTAAGCAATTCTTTGATGTCCAAGGAAGGGGGATTTGTTCTAGATGAAGCCAGCTCTTAAGCAGAAACTGAGGTAAAATACAGGTCGATTTCCTTAGGAAAGAAACTGGCAAAGGTAAGGTTCCATCATGCCTTGCCAAGGTTCGCAAGGAAGAAATCTGAACTTCCTGATGACCGGATACAAATAGGAATCACGTGGAAGAAAGCTCAAAGATGTCTGTAAGTACACAGGACGCTGAACTCAAAAGACGAGATTAATCCCAGATACCACCAAATGAATGGATTTCTTTCCTTTTCTTCTTCTTCTATTTTTCAAGTAAGTGAATTTCTAACACCTGCCAGGATTAGCTCTAACTTTGAGACTGGTTAAGCCAGAATTTCTAAGGCAGCATGCATTTTGAGATACTTAGCCCCTCTGATGTAGGGCTGATCATGGCCTCTAGGCCAGCTGCCTATAAACAGCAAGGAGTCTTGTCTACTGACCTCAGGGGACTGCACAAATAGCATCACTTTCTACTTGTGCCATGATAAAACAAGAGTTGGAAAGCACTGGATCAAGCTAAGCCTTAGAATGATGGGACTTGAGTATTAGCAGTTGGAAGGCTGGACCACAGTTGGGGGGATGATGGAGTGGAGAAGGGATTTTGGAGTAAACGGAATAACTGGAGTAAGCGAGAAAGAAACCACAAGGACACTAATCTTGGGCAAGGTTTTCAAAGCGGACAGAGAGGTTCTCCAAGTGAAAAGAATGGTCCAAAATAAATAGAGGTAAGGGGAGACTGAGCAATAATTTATATACAGCAGTGTTAACAAAGGGCCCATGGCATTAATGAGGAATATTATAAACACCAAGGCAATTACCTGAGATACAGTCTCACCCAGATAAAATGATGCCTCCCAAAGGGAAAGATGCTGTATGTATAATGAAAAGAGAAGGGGAAAATTCCAGATTATCAAAGAATTTCTAACCAGACGGGTGGAAATGCCATAATAGTTTTTGTAACCACCACCAGTGACCTCTTTCCAGGAAAGCAAGGAACTGCAAAAGTCAGCAAACCATAATCATTCTACATATTTTGTAGGGACCCATAATGTATTCAGTTGACAAACAATTCTGCCAAGTAGCTCTTCTACATGTTGTTCATGTCAACAAAATTAATCTGACATTTACAGCTATTTTGAGAATAAAATGCAATTGCTTAAATTATTCTGTGGAAGCAACATGAGACAGAATTATTCAGTTGACAAAATCTAATTAGGTGTAAATTATTTCAGGTCATATGAATTATAAAACCTTTCATAGATAAGTATTTTAATTCAAAGTGGCTCAAAGTGCTATAGAATATTAATAGGCCCATAGCTGCTTGCGATACTTTCACACTTCTGTCTCCAGTAATGCTCCTTATTCCCCAATTACTGGCCTCCACGTTAGCTCTCCTTCTGCCTTCTTAGGCTTATAGTTGCATACGGGAGAAGAAAGAAAAGGAGGATGTTTCTAAGCTAGAAACTTTACATAAGTTAATTCCTTTCTTGATGAAGATATAATTCACACACCATACTGCTTCATTTATTTTTGACAAGTATTATTATCCTCCATTTGACAGATGAAGAGACTGAGGCTCAGAGATTAACCTTCCCAATACTGTACAACTCATCCATGGCCAAATGCTGAACATAGATGCAAAGCCAACGAAACTTCAATATTCAAGGCTTGCCTGTCCTTTATGAGAACCTACAAAACAAGAGTCATGCAGTTAATTCTAGACATGAAATACCAACATTTAGAAGAAGGGACCTAAGCAAAGAGCAGAAACTTGTTTGCCACCAACCCAAAGAGAAAGAATCCTGGCCAACCTAAAGCACAGCTAAGGAAGATGAAGTGAGGGGATGACTTGGAAGAGATTATGAAACAGAAACGTGGAAAGAAGAAGAACAACAAAAATGCCACAAAACCCAGAGGTTCATATAGAATAGATAACATGATCTTTGTCTGGGTACATCAGCTTCACTATGGCACAGGGAATTTAAATGACAATACTGAATTAAAACTATAACACTGAAATCAACTGTAATTAGGGAAATAGTTATATATAAACTTATTCTTCTTTGAAATTGGGGTGATGAGGTTTGTCTTTCCCTCTTTCAGGGAGATAAAAGAGATGACAGACAAGATCATTTTGGAGAAACGTACACCAAAAACCCATACTACACCTCCTAACGCAAAAGGTGGCCATACAGAAACACTCATTACCCAGCAGTTGTCCTACTGGAGGTGGCGAACTGTGATGGGAGTAAACACATTGTATGATTTGAATCCTTGAATAAAACAGGGGCGCCTGGGTGGCTCAGTCGGTTAAGTGTCCGACTTCAGCTCAGGTCATGATCTCACGGTTCATGGGTTCGAGCCTCGCATCAGCCTCTGTGCTGCCAGCTCAGA